>NC_052333.1:421836-514336 GCF_016432855.1 Salvelinus namaycush
TGGTGAAGGTACGCCAGGTTCACTGGTCAAACTAACAGGAAGGGTGAAGGTTTTATTTTAAAATAATCTTTAATATTAAAGGTCATAACAAAAAAAAAAAAAAAAAAAGTCTATTATAGTCTATAGTGGAGGAGGTGGAGACGGAGACAGTCTATAGTGGAGGAGGTGGAGACGGAGACAGTCTATAGTGGAGGAGGTGGAGACAGTCTATAGTGGAGGAGGTGGAGATGGAGACAGTCTATAGTGGAGGAGGTGGAGATGGAGACAGTCTATAGTGGAGGAGGTGGAGATGGAGACAGTCTATAGTGGAGGAGGTGGAGATGGAGACAGTCTATAGTGGAGGAGGTGGAGATGGAGACAGTCTATAGTGGAGGAGGTGGAGATGGAGAACAGTCTATAGTGGAGGAGGTGGAGATGGAGACAGTCTATAGTGGAGGAGGTGAGATGGAGACAGTCTATAGTGGAGGAGTGGAGATGGAGACAGTCTATAGTGGAGGAGGTGGAGATGGAGACAGTCTATAGTGGAGGAGGTGGAGCTGGAGACAGTCTATAGTGGAGGAGGTGGAGATGGAGACAGTCTATAGTGGAGGAGGTGGAGATGGAGACAGTCTATAGTGGAGGAGGTGGAGAGGAGACAGTCTATAGTGGAGGAGGTGAGCTGGAGACAGTCTATAGTGGAGGAGGTGGAGACGGAGACAGTCTATAGTGGAGGAGGTGGAGATGGATACAGTCTATAGTGGAGGAGGTGGAGATGGAGACAGTCTATAGTGGAGGAGGTGGAGATGGAGACAGTCTATAGTGGAGGAGGTGGAGACAGTCTATAGTGGAGGAGGTTGAGATGGAGACAGTCTATAGTGGAGGAGGTGGAGATGGAGACAGTCTATAGTGGAGGAGGTGGAGATGGAGACAGTCTATAGTGGAGGAGAGTGGAGGACAGTCTATAGTGGAGGAGGTGGAGATGGAGACAGTCTATAGTGGAGGAGGTGGAGATGGAGACAGTCTATAGTGGAGGAGGTGGAGATGGAGACAGTCTATAGTGGAGGAGGTGGAGATGGAGACAGTCTATAGTGGAGGAGGTGGAGATGGAGACAGTCTATAGTGGAGGAGGTGGAGATGGAGACAGTCTATAGTGGAGGAGGTGGAGATGGAGACAGTCTATAGTGGAGGAGGTGGAGACAGTCTATAGTGGAGGAGGTGAGATGAGACAGTCTATAGTGGAGGAGGTGGAGATGGAGACGTCTATAGTGGAGGAGGTGGAGATGGAGACAGGTCTATAGTGGAGGAGGGATATGGTAGACGGCGATAGATGGAGACAGTCTATAGTGGAGGAGGTGGAGATGGAGACAGTCTATAGTGGAGGAGGTGGAGATGGAGACAGTGTATAGTGGAGGAGGCGGAGATGATAAGCCCTGGGAGAGACAGATGGACGGAGGAGGAGGGAGAGATGGAGACAGTCTATAGTGGAGGAAGTGGAGATGGAGACAGTCTATAGTGGAGGAGGTGGAGATGGAGACAGTCTATAGTGGAGGAGGTGGAGATGGAGACAGTGTATAGTGGAGGAGGCGGAGATGATAAGCCCTGGGAGAGACAGATGGACGGAGGAGGAGGGAGAGATGGAGACAGTCTATAGTGGAGGAGGTGGAGATGGAGACAGTGTATAGTGGAGGAGGCGGAGATGATAAGCCCTGGGAGAGACAGATGGACGGAGGAGAGAGATGTTTACAATAACTACGGTAATAACCTCAATGGTGCACACGTATGTTATAATACATTATAAACTGGGTTGTTCGAGCTCTGAATGCTGATTGGCTGACAGCCGTGGTATGTTGTACACCACGAGTATGTCAAATTACGTTGGTAACCAGTTTATAATAGCAATTAGGCACTTCGTGGGTTTGTGGTATATGGCCAATATACCACGGCTAAGGGCTGTGTCCAGGCACTCCGCAAATACAGCCCTTAGCCGCGGTATATCAGCCATTTACCACACCCCTTTGTGCCTTATTGCTTAATTAGAGTACGAAAAGGCCTTTCCATAAAGTTGGTGCTATAATACATTAGTGTATGACCAAGCCTGATTAGAGAAATTAAAGTGTGTACATGTTCCATTAATTAGATTCAAATCCTCAAAAGTTGCTATATGTAACATTTTTGGGGCAACCTGACCAAATTCACAAAAAGATGAGTTATAGATCTCTCTATAGTAGATCTCTCTAAAGTAGATGTCTCTAAATTAGATCTCTCTAAAGTAGATCTCTCTATAGTAGATCTCTCTAAAGTAGATCTCTCTATAGTAGATCTCTCTAAAATAGATATCTCTAAAGTAGATCTCTCTATAGTAGATCTCTCTAAAGTAGCTTTCTCTAAAATAGATCTCTCTAAAGTAGATCTCTCTATAGTAGATCTCTCTAAAGTAGATATCTCTAAAGTAGATCTCTCTAAAGTAGATCTCTCTAAATTAGATCTCTCTAAAGTAGATCTCTCTATAGTATATCTCTCTAAAGTAGATCTCTCTAAAGTAGATCATTCTAAAGTAGATCTCTCTAAAGTAGATATCTCTAAAAACAGTAGATCTCTTCTCTGATCTTGATTTCTATGCTTCCAATTCTTAATTTTTAGTTTTTGTGTCGTTTACTCTCAGGTTTGTGCTTCAAACAACTGATAATATAATATTTTGGATTAATGAATATTTTTCCACAGCGGGTCTAAGCTCTACACCTGCTTGTTTTGACACATACACATGGGAAATTAGGCAAACTATTCACATTTTTGCAACCAGGAAATGGAGGAGCAATTTCCTCACAGTGCATCTTTAAGAGTCTATTGACACAGCCTTGCGTCAATCTAATTAAAAAATAAGTATAAAATCCATCAACATTGTTATTTTTAAGAAGAGATACTGTATGACTTTTTGTTGTTGCATGGGCAGCGTGTCAATCCCGCCTATGTCGGCCTTCCGCGTCTGCGGTGGAAGCTGGCCAAGCTACTGCGGTGTTTGTCAGACCATGAAGAGAAAACATGTCTAGCGTCTGAACAGTTGGGCCTACTGTTGCGGAAAGATGAGACTCTCACGAACAAGAGGGTGTTCTATGTTTTGCTCTGCGACCCCCACAAGTTTCACAGGACGTGTCTGAAGGTATTAAACCAGGTACTGGTGTAAAACATTTATGAATGTTTGGAGGCAGTTTTGGACTCCCCCCCCCCCCCCCCCTCAAAAAATTATTTTATTTTAGTGGTTTGAGAATAGGGGTTAGAGGTTAAGAGGGTAGGGGTTAGAGGTTAAGAGGTTAGGGTTTAGAGGTTAAGAGGATAGGGTTTAGAGGTGAAGAGGTTTAGAGGTTAGGGTTTAGAGGTTAAGAGGTTTAGAGGTTAAGAGGTTTAGAGGTTTAGAGGGTAGGGTTTAGTGGTTAAGAGGTTAGGGTTTAGAGGTTAAGAGGGTAGGGTTTAGATGTTAAGAGGTTTAGAGGTTAAGAGGGTTTAGAGGTTTAGAAAGTAGGGTTTAGAGTTTAAGAGGATAGGGTTTAGAGGTTAAGAGGTTTAGAGGTTAAGAGGATAGGGTTTAGAGGTTAAGAGGTTTAGAGGGTATGGTTTAGAGGTGAAGAGGTTGGGGTTTAGAGGTTAAGAGGTTTAGAGGGTATGGTTTAGAGATTAAGAGGTTGAGATTTAGAGGTTAAGAGGTTTAGAGGTTAAGAGGATAGGGTTTAGAGGTTAAGAGGTTTAGAGGTTAAGAGGTTAAGAGGTTAGGGTTTAGAGGTTAAGAGGTTTAGAGGTTAAGAGGTTAGGGTTTAGAGATTAAGAGGTTGGGGTTAAGAGGTTTAGAGGTTAAGAGGTTTAGAGGTTAAGAGGGTAGGGTTTAGAGGTTAAGAGGTTTAGAGGTTTAGAGGTTTAGAGGTTAAGAGGTTTAGAGATTAAGAGGTTTAGAGGTTTAAAGGGTAGGGTTTAGAGATTAAGAGGTTTAGAGGTTAAGAGGGTTTAGAGGTTAAGAGGGTCGGGTTTAGAGGTTAAGAGGGTTTAGAGGTTAAGAGGGTCGGGTTTAGAGGTTAAGAGATTGGGGTTAAGAGGTTTAGAGGTTAAGAGGTTAGGGTTTAGAGGTTAAGAGGTTTAGAGGTTAAGAGGGTCGGGTTTAGAGGTTAAGAGGTTGGGGTTAAGAGGTTTAGAGGTTAAGAGGTTAGGGTTTAGAGGTTAAGAGGTTTAGAGGTTAAGAGGTTTAGAGGTTAAGAGGGTAGGGTTTAGAGGTTAAGAGGTTTAGAGGTTAAGAGGGTAGGGTTTAGAGGTTAAGAGGTTTAGAGGTTTAGAGGGTAGGGTTTAGAGATTAAGAGGTTTAGATGTCAAGAGGGTTTAGAGGTTTAGAAAGTAGGGTTTAAAGGTTTAGAGGTTTAGTGGCGTATGGTTTAGAGAAGAAGAGGTTGGGTTTTAGAGGTTAAGAGGTTTAGAGGGTTAGAGGTTAAGAGGTTGGGGTTTAGAGGTTAAGAGGTTTAGAGGTTAAGAGGATAGGGTTTAGAGGTTAAGAGGTTTAGAGGTTAAGAGGTTTAGAGGTTTAGAGGTTTAGAGGTTAAGAGATTTAGATGTTTAGAGGCTAAGAGGTTTAGAGGTTTAGAGGTTAAGAGGTTTAGAGGTTTAGAGGGTAGGGTTTAGAGATTAAGAGGTTTAGAGGTTTAGAGGGTCGGGTTTAGAGGTTAAGAGGTTGGGGTTAAGAGGTTTAGAGGTTAAGAGGTTAGGGTTTAGATGTTAAGAGGTTGGGGTTAAGAGGTTTAGAGGTTAAGAGGTTTAGAGGTTAAGAGGTTTAGAGGTTAAGAGGTTTAGAGGTTAAGAGGGTAGAGTTTAGAGGTTTAGAGGGTTTAGAGGTTAAGAGGGTCGGGTTTAGAGGTTAAGAGGTTGGGGTTAAGAGGTTTAGAGGTTAAGAGGTTAGGGTTTAGAGGTTAAGAGGTTTAGAGGTTAAGAGGTTAGGGTTTAGAGATTAAGAGGTTAGGGTTTAGAGGTTAAGAGGTTTAGAGGTTAAGAGGGTCGGGTTTAGAGGTTAAGAGGTTGGGGTTAAGAGGTTTAGAGGTTAAGAGGTTAGGGTTTAGAGGTTAAGAGGTTTAGAGGTTAAGAGGTTTAGAGGTTAAGAGGTTTAGAGGTTTAGAGGTTTAGAGGTTAAGAGGGTAGGGTTTAGAGGTTAAGAGGTTTAGAGGTTAAGAGGGTCGGGTTTAGAGGTTAAGAGGTTTAGAGGTCAAGAGGGTTTAGAGGTTTAGAAAGTAGGGTTTAGAGGTTAAGAGGTTGGGGTTTAGAGGTTAAGAGGTTTAGAGGTTTAGAGGTTAAGAGGTTTAGAGGTTTAGAGGTTAAGAGGTTTAGAGGTTTAGAGGTTAAGAGGTTAAGAGGTTAAGAGGTTTAGAGGTTAAGAGGTTTAGAGGTTAAGAGGTTTAGAGGTTAAGAGGGTAGGGTTTAGAGGTTAAGAGGTTGGGGTTAAGAGGTTTAGAGGTTAAGAGGTTTAGAGGTTAAGAGGGTAGGGTTTAGAGGTTAAGAGATTTAGAGGGTAGGGTTTAGAGGTTAAGAGGTTTAGAGGTCAAGAGGGTTTAGAGGTTTAGATAGTAGGGTTTAGAGATGTAGAGGGTAGGGTTTAACTTTGCAAATATTGTAAATTAATCTATTTCATAAATCACTTACAGGGATACTTATAGGGAATACACTTATAGGGAATATACTATATTTTCCAGAATGCATTAGTTACATATTTTGAAAATCAACACAAAATGGCTGCCCTTTCACAAAAAGATAGGAGACATGATCAAAATAATGTTATTTACCACCCTGAAATTCACCAACAGGCTTTGGATGCAAGGACTCTTGGGCCCTTGAGCTGAGTTATAAGCATGAAGTTGAATTTTAGATAACCTTTTTGTAAACAAGTCTAAGGCTAGGCTAATGCTAAATAACAGAGCAATTGTCTCATAAGTTTTACATTGGTTTGTTTACATTTGTATGGTTTTTTAAACATTGAAATACAATCTTACTATTTTGTTGTTTTTTGGGGGGGTTATAATGGGGATTGTCAATAGTTCTAAGCTCATAGAGTGTCCTGGATATATCAGATCTAATTCATTCAAGCATAAACAAATAGATGAAATGAACATATTTGTACAAGCTATTTTCAAAGTCACAGTTTCTTCTACTTAGAAAGATCAGTGTGTAGCTGATTAGTTGATGGACCTGGGCAGGAGTTGTCCTCGGAAATTAGGCAAGTCGGTTTCCATAGCAACGGGTTGAGTAGCCTGTCTCTTGGAGGGCTAAGCAAGCCCACATTCTCATTGACGGGGCTGTAGTGGAGCAGGTTGAGAGCTTCAAGGTCCTTGGTGTCCACATCACCGACAAATTATCATGTTCCAAACACACCAAGACAGTCGTGAAGAGGGCACGACAATGCCTATTCCCCCTCAGGAGACTGAAAAGATTTGGCATGAGTCCACAGATCCTCAAAAAGTTCTACAGCTGCACTATCAAGAGCATCCTGACTGGTTGCATCACCGCCTGGTAATTGCAACTGCTCGGACTCCGACCGCAAGGCACTACAGAGGGTAGTGAGTATGGTATGGCCCAGTACATCACTGGGGCCAAGCTTCCTGCCATCTAGGACCTCTATACCAGACTGTGTCAGAGGAAGCCCTAAAAATTGCCAAAGACTCCAGCCACCCTGGTCATAGACTATTCTCTCTGCTACCGCATGGCAAGCGGTTCCGGAGTGCCAAGTCTAGGTCCAAGAGGCTTCTTAAGGGCTGCAGGGGCAGTATTGAGTAACCAGATAAAAGGTGCCCATTTCAAACGGCCTCGTACTCAATTCTTGCTCGTACAATATGCATATTATTATTACTATTGGATAGAAAACACTCTCTAGTTTCTAAAACCGTTTGAATTATATCTGTGAGTCAAACAGAACTCATTTGGCACAAACTTCCTGACCAGGAAGTGGAAAGTCTGAAATCGAGGCTCTGTTCTACTTCCTGCCTATAAATGGGAATGATACGTATGAGTATACATGCACTTCATAGACCTTCCCCTGGATGTCAAGAGGCGGTGAGAGAAGAAATTTAGTGTTTATCTTGGTCTGAAGTGGAATACAAGCTCTTTGTATGACGTGTCCCCCATTTCCGGTTTTCTGGAGAGTGCGAGGTGGTACCTGGATTTGCCTTCTGTTTAGCTGCCGTTATAGGCGACTACTATCTCCGGCTTTGATTTTATTTGATACATGTGACCATATCATCGTAAAGTATGTTTTTTCAATATAGTTTAATCAGATTATTGAAATTTTTTCGGGAGTTTTGCCGTGTTCCGTTCTCTGACTTTGTTGACGATGGAGAGATTCGTGCCACTTGGCTAGTGTGCTTGCTAATTCAAGAGGGAAAATGGACGTTCTAAATCCAAACAACGATTGTTCTGGACAAAGGACCCCTTGTCCAACATTCTGATGGAAGTTTAGCAAAAGTAAGAAACATTTTATGATGCTATTTCATATATCTGTCGTAGATGTGAACTAGTCGTCGGCGCCCAAGTTTTGGGTACTCTAGCTATACCGAAGCTGGATGTCGTAATGAAGTTATTTTTTAGAATTCTAACACGGCGATTTCATTAAGAACTAATGGATCTATCATTTCCTATACAACATGTATTTTTTAGTTATGTTTATGAATAGCTATTTGGTCAGAATATGTGTGTCAGAAAAAGTGTCAGAAAAATATCCGGACGTTGTGGGAAATAGTAGCTACGTTAGCACATTGTATAACCACTGATTTCAGCTCTAAATATGCACATTTTCGAACAAAACATAAGTGTATGTATAACCTGATGTTATAGGACTGTCATCTGATGAAGAATATCAAGGTTAGTCAAAAATTATATATCTTTTACTGGTTTGTCACGATCGCTAACTTTTACTGCTGGGAAATGGCTTGTATTTTTGGCTATTGTGGTAAGCTAATATAACGCTATATTGTGTTTTCGCTGTAAAACACTTAATAAATTGGAAATATTGTCTGGAATCACAAGATGCCTGTCTTTCATTTGCTGTACACTATGTATTTTTCAGAAATGTTTTATGATGAGTAATTAGGTATTTGACGTTGGTGTCTGTAATTATTATGGCTGCTTTCGGTGCAATTTCTGATTGTAGCTGCAATGTAAACTATGATTTATACCTGAAATATGCACATTTTTCGAACAAAACATAGATTTATTGTATAACATGTTATAAGACTGTCATCTGATGAAGTTGTTTGTTGGTTAGTTTGGTTGGTTCTTGGTTAGTTAGGTTGGCTTTGTGCATGCTACCTGTGCTGTGAAAAATGTCTGTCCTTTTTTGTATTTGGTGGTGAGCTAACATAAATATACGTGCTGTTTTCGCTGTAAAACATTTTAAAAATCGGACATGTTGGCTGGATTCACAAGATGTGTACCTTTCATTTGCTGTATTGGACTTGTTAATGTGTGAAAGTTAAATATTAAAAAAAAATATATTTTGAATTTCGCTCCCTGCACTTGAAGTGGCTGTTGTCATAAGTGTACCGACGCCGGGCTGCAGCCATAAGAAGTTAACAGTTTCTATACCAAAGCCATACGACTCCTGAACAGTTAATCAAATGGCTACCCGGACTATTTTCACCCCCCCCCCCCCCCCCCCCCCCACACACTCACACACAAATTGTTACGCTGCTGCTACTCTGTTTTATGTCTATGCATAGTCACTGTATCTACATGTATATATTACCAAAATGACCTACACTAACCTGTACCCCTCTGTATATACCCCCCGCACATTAACTCTGTATATAACCTTGTTACTGTTATATTATTGTTGCTTTTAAATGTTAAAAATTTGGGGAGGAGACGGTGGGGAGGAGACGGGATGGAGGGATGGATGAGACGGGATGGAGGGATGGATGAGACGAGATGGAGGGATGGATGAGACGAGATGGAGGAGACGGGATGGAGGAGACGGGATGGATGAGACGGGATGGAGGACACGGGATGGAGGAGACAGTGGGGAGGAGACGGGATGGAGGAGACGGGATGGATGAGACGGGATGTAGGAGACAGTGGGGAGGAGACGGGATGGAGGAGACGGGATGGAGGAGACGGGATGGAGGAGACGGGATGGAGGAGACAGTGGGGAGGAGACGGGATGGAGGAGACGGGATGGATGAGACGGGATGGAGGACACGGGATAGAGGAGACGGGATGGAGGAGACGGGATGGAGGAGACGGGATGGAGGAGACGGTGGGGAGGAGATGGGATGGAGGAGACGGGATGGATGAGACAGTGGGGAGGAGACGGGATGGAGGAGACGGGATGGAGGAGACGGGATGGAGGAGACGGTGGGGAGGAGACGAGATGGAGGAGACGGGATGGAGGAGACGGGATGGAGGAGACAGTGGGGAGGAGACGGGATGGAGGAGACGGGATGGAGGAGACGGGATGGAGGAGACGGGATGGAGGAGACGGTGGGGAGGAGACGGGATGGAGGAGACGGGATGGAGGAGACGGTGGGGAGGAGACGGGATGGAGGAGACGGGATGGAGGAGACGGGATGGAGGAGACGGTGGGGAGGAGACGGGATGGAGGAGACGGGATGTGAGACGGGATGGAGGACACGGGATGGAGGAGACAGTGGGGAGGAGACGGGATGGAGGAGACGGGATGGAGGAGACGGGATGGAGGAGACGGGATGGAGGGATTGAAGGATGGAGGAAGGTGTTAGAATGAGGGTGGTTGTAGTGTAGGTCATACATGGGTCAATCTTTACACTATACATAAGATTTGGAAAAACCTCCCTGCTGTTGCCATAGCTACAGCAGAGCTCTTGGAAAGCACTAGGATACAAGACATTTACGTCCAAAATGGCACCCTATTCCCTATATAGTGCACTACTTTAGACCAGGGCTGGCACCCTATTCCCTATATAGTGCACTACTTTTAGCAGGACCCATTGGGAACTATGTAGGGAATAGGGGGGGGGGGGGGGGGGGGCATTTGGGACAAGTACCAGTCAGGTCAATTCTACCTGGTGTTTGACATGCTGACAGGGATTTCCCAGTGGATTAACACTGATAACTAAGAACAATCATATGGACAATCACTCTCACACACACACACACACACACACACACACACACACACACACACACACACACACACACACACACACACACACACACACACACACACACACACACACACACACACACACACACACACACACATATACAGTGGGTTGACGTAGAGACTGTGAGGCTGTTAGATTTTGGGTCTCAGCGATCCGTCACCAACAGTGATTATTCCTCATTCAGAATGTGCAGAGTTTATCCCTCCCCTTACCACAACATCCTGGCACTGACTCAAACCTCCCGGAACTAGATACAACATGAATCAAACAAAGAGCAGAGAGCGAAAACAAATAGCATGTAGCTCACAGTCCACGATGCATGCAATGAATCACAAATACAACATGGTTTATGATGTAGATGTAACTAAGACAACATGGTTTATGATGTAGATGTAACTAAGACAACATGGTTTATGATGTAGATGTAACTAAGACAACATGGTCCATGCCTTCTCTCCTGCCAAATTTCACAACATATCCACAACAGACAGAAAATTATTTCCATTCAGGGTTCAAGAGATCTTTTGTCAGACCAAAAGATTAAAATCAAATAAGGTCCTCGAAAGCAGAGAGATTGAACCAACAAGTAGATGTTCTCAATCATCTCATCTCAAAGCCACTTCCTGTCTATATGTGAATCGGAAAACATACACAGTTTGAAGAAGCACAGAAGCCACTTCCTGTCTATATGTGAATCGGAAAACATACGCAGTTTGAAGAAGCATAGAAGCCACTTCCTGTCTATATGTGAATCGGAAAACATACGCAGTTTGAAGAAGCACAGAAGCCACTTCCTGTCTTTATGTGAATCGGAAAACATACGCAGTTTGAAGAAGCACAGAAGCCGCATCAAAATGTTGTCTTTTTAAAACGTATTCATAGCACCTTACAGACAGTCATAAATCATTTTGAAAATCCAAAATAAAGTAATTAGGTACTTGAGGGCCCTTAAACTGTGATATTTAGAATAGCTATCACAGCCTGAAAACATATACAAATCGCTTCAACCTGTCTTGAACAAAGACGAAAATCAGGGGCTCGACAAAGGGACTCGATAATACCAAAAGTTTTCCTTATGCCAGGACACTTCAACCCTTATCCCAGGACACTTCAACCCTTATCCCAGGACACTTCAACCTTTATCCCAGGACACTTCAACCCTTATCCCAGGACACTTCAACCCTTATCCCAGAACACTTCAACCCTTATCCCAGGTCACTTCAACCCTTATCCCAGGTCACTTCAACCCTTAGCCCAGGACACTTCAACCCTTATCCCAGGACACTTCAACCCTTATCCCAGAACACTTCAACCCTTAGCCCAGAACACTTCAACCCTTAGCCCAGGACACTTCAACCCTTATCCCAGGACACTTCAACCCTTAGCCCAGAACACTTCAACCCTTAGCCCAGGACACTTCAACCCTTATCCCAGGACACTTCAACCCTTATCCCAGGACACTTCAACCTTTATCCCAGGACACTTCAACCCTTATCCCAGGACACTTCAACCCTTATCCCAGAACACTTCAACCATTATCCCAGGTCACTTCAACCCTTATCCCAGGTCACTTCAACCCTTAGCCCAGGACACTTCAACCCTTATCCCAGGACACTTCAACCCTTATCCCAGAACACTTCAACCCTTATCCCAGAACACTTCAACCCTTATCCAAGAACACTTCAGCCCTTATCCCAGGACACTTCAACCCTTACCCCAGAACACTTCAACCTTTATCCCAGAACACTTCAACCCTTATCCCAGAACACTTCAACCCTTAGCCCAGGACACTTCAACCCTTATCCCAGAACACTTCAACCCTTAGCCCAGAACACTTCAACCCTTAGCCCAGGACACTTCAACCCTTAGCCCAGGACACTTCAACCCTTATCCCAGGACACTTCAACCTTTATCCCAGGACACTTCAATTGTTAGCCCAGAACACTTCAACCCTTAGCCCAGGACACTTCAACCCTTAGCCCAGGACACTTCAACCCTTATCCCAGGACACTTCAACCTTTATCCCAGGACACTTCAACCCTTATCCCAGAACACTTCAACCCTTATCCCAGAACACTTCAACCCTTATCCCAGGACACTTCAACCCTTATCCCAGAACACTTCAACCCTTAGCCCAGGACACTTCAACCCTTATCCCAGGTCACTTCAACCCTTATCCCAGGACACTTCAACCTTTATCCCAGGACACTTCAATTGTTAGCCCAGAACACTTCAACCCTTATCCCTGAACACTTCAAACCTTATCCCAGAACACTTCAACCCTTATCCCAGAACACTTCAACCCTTAGCCCAGGACACTTCAACCCTTATCCCAGAACACTTCAACCCTTATCCCAGAACACTTCAACCCTTAGCCCAGGACACTTCAACCCTTATCCCAGGACACTTCAACCCTTATCCCAGGACACTTCAACCCTTATCCCAGAACACTTCAACCCTTATCCCAGAACACTTCAACCCTTATCCCAGCACACTTCAACCCTTATCCCAGCACACTTCAACCCTTATCCCAGAACACTTCAACCCTTATCCCAGGTCACTTCAACCCTTATCCCAGGTCACTTCAACCCTTAGCCCAGGACACTTCAACCCTTAGCCCAGGACACTTCAACCCTTATCCCAGGTCACTTCAACCCTTATCCCAGAACACTTCATCCCTTATCCCAGGACACTTCAACCCTTATCCCAGGACACTTCAACCCTTATCCCAGAACACTTCAACCCTTATCCCAGAACACTTCAACCCTTATCCCAGAACACTTCAACCCTTATCCCAGAACACTTCAACCCTTATCCCAGGACACTTCAACCCTTATCCCAGGACACTTCAACCTTTATCCCAGGACACTTCAACCCTTAGCCCAGAACACTTCAACCCTTATCCCAGAACACTTCATCCCTTATCCCAGAACACTTCAACCCTTATCCCAGAACACTTCAACCTTTATCCCAGGACACTTCAACCTTTATCCCAGGACACTTCAACCCTTATCCCAGAACACTTCAACCCTTATCCCAGAACACTTCAACCCTTATCCCAGAACACTTCAGCCCTTAGCCCAGGACACTTCAACACATCACAGTCTAGCGTGCCTGATTGCTTTTAGTTTAATGAGGTCCTGCTGGTCTTCGCTGGACACCGCTGGTCTCAGCTGGGCTATGTCGGTCTCTGCTTTACAACAATAGCTATCATGTGTGTGTGTGTGTGTGTGTGTGTGTGTGTGTGTGTGTGTGTGTGTGTGTGTGTGTGTGTGTGTGTGTGTGTGTGTGTGTGTGTGTGTGTGTGTGTGTGTGTGTGTGTGTGTCTCTACAGTCATTATCAAGGCCCAGAGGATTGGAAAGGGGAGGAGGATTTGGTGAGGGCATGTGAGAGCGAGGCACGGATGGATCAACGCACACAAAAACACACCCACAATACCCCCCCAACACACACACACACACACACACACACACACACACACACACACACACACACACACACACACACACACACACACACACACACACACACACACACACACAACCCTTAATCTATCCAAATGTAGTTTCCATGGTAACTCCTCCACACTCTTTCAGTCTCTCTTTCTATTTCTCTCTCTCTCTCTCTTTCTCTTTCTCAAATCATTTTTAAATAAAGTATGCTAGCTACACTGAACAAAAACATAAGCACAACTATTTCAACATTGTTACTGATGCCTGCCCACACTATAACCCCACCACCACTACGGGGCACTCTGTTTCCAACGTTGGAATCAGCAAACCGCTCGCCCACACGACGCCATACACGTCGTCTACTATCTGCAAAAGGTACAGTTGAAACCGGGATTCATCTGTGAAGAACACACATCTTCAACGTGCTAGAGAACGACGACAGATGAGCTTCCCTGAAATGGTTTCTGACAGTTTGTGCAGAAATTATTTGATTGTGCAAACCTACAGTTTCATCAGCTGTTCGGGTGGCTGGTCTCAGACGATCCCGCAGGTGAAGAAGCCGGATGTGGAGGTCCTGGGCTGGTGGTTACACGTGGGTCTGCGGTTGTGAGGCCAGTTGTAGGTACTGCCAATTTCTCTAAAACGACATTGGAGGCAGCTTATGGTAGAAAAATGTACATTAAATGATCTGGCAACAGCTCTGGTGGACATTCCTGCAGTCACCTTGCCAATTGCACGCTCCTTGAGACATCTGTGGCATTGTGTTGCGTGACAAAAAAAAAGGCACATTTTAGAGTGGCCTTTTATTGTCCCCAGCACAAGGTGCATCTGTGTAATGATCATGCTGTTTAATCAGCTTCTTGATATGCCACACCTGTCAGGTGGATGGATTATCTTGACAAAAAAGGAGAAATGCTCACTAACAAGGATATAAAAATAAATATGATTTTTTTTGTGCGTATGCAACATTTCTGGGATCGTTTATTTCAGCTCATGAAACATGGGACCAAAACTTTACATGTTGTGTTTATATTGTTGTTCAGTGGATAAGCATGAGCTTTTTTTCTCCCTTGCTTCAAACTTCTTAGCGATGCCTAAAATGACATACCCAAATCTAACTGCCTGTGGTCCCGTGTGGCTCAGTTGGTAGAGCATGGCGCTTGCAACGCCAGGGTTGTGGGTTCGATTCCCACGGGGGACCAGTACAAAAAAGTATGAATGTATGTACTTGTAAGTCGCTCTGGATAAGAGCGTCTGCTAAATGACTTAAATGTAAATGTAACTCAGGACCTGAAACAAGGATATGCACATTATTGGTACCATTTGAAAGGAAACACTTTGAAGTTTATGGAAATATGAATTGAATGTAGGAGAATATAACACAGTTGATCTGGTAGAAGAAAAAACAACCGTTTTTTTGTATTTTGTTTTCTACCACCATCTTTGAAATGCAACAGAAAGGTCCCAGTTCTAGCCATCACTCTGGTTGTAATTCCGATGGTGTCCACAAGAGGGCAGCAGTGTACGTGCACAGTTTCAGACAGATAACTTGAAGTATGAGCGAACTACATGACATTTAGTGTGAAGTCACCCAGGTACATTTGGGCAAATCGTGAAGGACACATTTAAATCTTTTCTGCAAGAATATCATCAAATATGTATACTTGGACTTTGATTTAGCTCTTCCAGTATTAGTAGCCATATTATAAGTTCAACATTTGCAAAACAACCAGCTTTCATAACTTCATAACTTTCCATATTCTTGCAATTTTTGTCCAAATTGAAAAGGCTTTCTGTCGCACAAGGTTAGCAGCAAAATTGTGCGACAGATACAGGGTTTCCGCATACTCCCGTAAAGTCCAGCTCATTGGCTATCTAGCTAGCTTTGTTTGAACCCAATTGGTGCTTATCAAGTGAAGACCACCCGTGTCATCGGCGTGCCAGGAAGGCGTCGCTCACTGACCAAATATGGAGTCCTATAGGATATACTAACACCCCTAATGATATAGTGAAGTCTGGTTACGTTCTAGGATCTCTGAGGAAAACATACGAACATGATTTGGCTGGTTGAAACAACGTTTAGGGTTAGATTTTCACAGATTCCTTTCTTTGCAAATTGAACGAGTGGAAATACAATATCGATAATGCATGCTATATGGACCTTTTTAGGATATGAAAAGGGATTTTATCTACCAAAATACGACACTTCATGTTATCTCTGGGACCCTTTGGATGATAAATCAGAGCAAGATTTCAGAATGTAAGTACACATTTCACCTTCAGAGGTGAATTTATCAAACCTATCGCGGTGAGAAAAAATGGTTTTGTTGCGGGGAGCTCTCCTCAAACAATAGCATGGCATTTTTACCGCAGAAACAGCTACTGTAAATTGGACAGTGCAGTTATATTAACAATAATTTAAGCTTTCAGCCGATATAAGACACTTATATGTACCGACGTTTGTTGTCTCTCTAAAATGTGCGATCGTGACACACGGCACAACGTGATTTACAACCGTCCCGTTGACGGAACGTCTGTCCCTAAGATCATTTATAATATGGAGCACAACAAACAGGTACATAATACAAAATACAGACAAATAATGAGGTGAGGAGTGGAGGTCTTGTATAGGTACATTTAGGCTGTAGTACAGTTGGAAAACTGAGCAGATCAGGACAGTGAGAGAGACCAGAAAATCCAACAGACGGCATAGGCCAACTAACCAGCGTGTCTGTCAATAGCTTCGTCTCTATCGTGTCATTTTTCCTTTGACTCCTAGGGACATTATCCGTCCATTCACTTCATAGAGACACTAACCTTAAATCCACTTGCATCTGCAGCTCTCTCTCTCTCTCTTGGGCTTCTCTCTCTCTCTCTCTCTCTTGTGCTCTCCTCTTTCTCTCTCTCTCTCTCTCTCTCTCTCTCATGTGCTCTCCTCTTTCTCTCTCTCTCTCTCTCATGCTCTCCTATCTCTCTGTCTCTCTCTCTCTCTCTTGTGCTCTCCTCTCTCTCTCTCTCTCTCTCTCTCTCTCTCTCTCTCTCTCTCTCTCTCTCATGCTCTCCTTCTCTCTCTATCTCTCTCTCTCTCTCTCGTGCTCTCCTCTCTCTCTCTCTATCTCTCTCATGCTCTCCTATCTCTCTCTCTCTTGTGCTCTCCTATATCTCTCTCTCTCTCTCTCTCTCTCATGCTCTCCTATCGCTCTCTCTCTCTCTCAAGTGCTCTCCTATTTCTCTCTCTCTCTCTCTCTCTCTCTCTCTCTCTTTCTCTCTCTATCTCTCTCTCTCTCCTTCTCTCTCTCTTTCTCTCTCTATCTCTCTTTCTCTCTCCTCTCTCTCTCCTTCTCTCCTCTATCTCTCATTTAGACATTTCCTCTCTATCCTCTTCCTTCTGCAGTTCTTTCTCAGTTCTTTCCTCCCCTTGCCAGCTTCACCCTCATCTCCCTTGCTCCCCCACACCCTCATCCAAGCCCCCTCATCCTGCCTCGCTCTCACATGCCCTCACCAAATCCTCCTCCCCTTTCCAATCCTCTGGGCCTTGATAATGACTGTAGAGACACACACACACACACACACACACACACACACACACACACACACACACACACACACACACACACACACACACACACACACGCACGCACACACGCACGCACACACGCACACACGGACAAGCACTCACAAACAAGCACACACTTTCACGTAGGCACATCAGCCATACAAAGATAGGTTAATTGGACCAGTGTAAATGAATTCATTAAAATGGCTCCCTGGTGATCTAACCTGAGGCTCCTCTGTTGAAGGTTGGTTGGCGTAGCAAAATAGAAATACCTATATGTAATACCTTGGTAACAGTTTTCCTTTCTTGATCAAAACAGTTTTCCTTTCAAGATCAAAAGGAAACTTTAACATTGGGTCAATATTTTTCAGATTAGCAGCCCATTGAACTGATATGTAAGGCAAACATTTGATTGAGATTAATTGATAGATAGAGAGAGAGAGAGAGAGAGAGAGAGAGAGAGAGAGAGTAGAGAGAGAGAGAGAGAGAGAGAGAGAGAGAGAGTAGAGAGAAGAGAGAAGAGAGAGTAGAGAGAGAGAGAGAGAGAGAGAGAGAGAGAGTGAGAGTGAGATAGTGAGAGAAAGCGAAAACAGGTTTGTAGAATGTTTTTGCAAATGTATTAAAAATAAAAACAGAAATACCTTATTTATATAAGTATTCAGCCCCTTTGCTATGAGACCTGAAATTGAGCTCAGGTGCTTCCTGTTTCCATTGACCATCCTTGAGATGTTTCTACAACTTGATTGGAGTCCACCAGTGGTAAAATCAATTGATTGGGCATGATTTGGAAAGGCACACACCTGTCTTTATAAGGTCCCACAGTTGACAGTGCACGTCAGAGCGAACCAAGACATGAGGTTGAAGGAATTGTCTGTAGAGCTCAAAGACGGGATTGTGTCGCGGCACAGATCTGAGGAAGGGTACCAAAAAATGTCTGCAGCATCATAGGTCCCCAAGAACACAGTGGCCTCCATCATTCTTAAATGGAAGAATTTGTAACCACCAAGACTCGTCCTAGAGCTACCCTCCCGACCAAACTGAGCAATCGGCGGAGAAGGGTCTTGGTCAGGGAGGTGATCAAGAACCTGACGGTCACTCAGGAGAGCTCCAGAGTGGCCAGACGGAAGCCAGTCTTCGGTAAAAGGCACGACAGCCCGCTTGAAGATTCTCTGGTCTGACGAAACCAAGATTGACCTCTTTGGCATGAATGCCAAGCTTGACATTTCTAGGAAACCTGGCACCATCCCTACGGTGAAGCATGGTGGTGGCAACATCATTCTGTGGAGATGTTTTTCAGTGGCAGGGACTGGGAGACTAGTCAGGATCGAGAGAAAGGTGAATGGAGTAAAGTACAGAGAACTGGCCAACGACCCTAAGCACACAGCCAAGACCTTTCGGTTACAAGTCCAACGATCTAACCACTAGGCTTTGAGTGGTCCTGTCAGAGACCGTACTTGAACCCAATCGAACATCTATGGAGAGACCTGAAAAGTGCTGTGCAGCAACGCTCCCCATCCAACCTGACAGAGCTTGAGAGGATCTGCAGAGAAGAATGGGAGAAACTCCCCAAATACAGGTGTGCCAAGCTTGTAGCGTAATATCCAAGAAGACTTGAGGCTGTAATCGCTGTCAAAGGTGCTTCAACAGATTACTGAGTAAAGGGTGAATGCTGATGTAAATGTAATATTTCTGTTTTTATTTATTTTTTATACATTTTCCAAAAATGTCTAAAAAGGGGTTTTTGCTTCGTCATAATGAGGTATTGTGTAGATTGATTATTATTTTCATTATTTTTCAAATTTAGAATAAGGCTGTAACGTAACAACATTTGGAAACAGTCAAGGGGTCTGAATACTTTCTGAATGCACTGCGCATACCCACTACCTGCTCCTCCAATACCACTACCTCCTCCTCCTCCACTACCTCCTCCTCCTCCACTACCTCCTCCACTACCTCTTCCTCCACTACCTCCTCCACTACCTCCTCCTCCTCCACTACCTCCTCCTCCACTACCTCCTCCACAACCTCCTGCTCCTCCACTACCTCCTCCTCAACCTCCTCCTCCTCCACTACCTCCTCCTCCACTACCTCCTCCACTACCTCCTCCTCCTCCACTACCTCCTCCTCCACTACCTCCTCCACAACCTCCTGCTCCTCCACTACATCCTCCTCCACTACCTCCTCCTCCTCCACTACCTCCTCCTCCACTACCTCCTCCTCAACCTCCTCCTCCTCCACTACCTCCTCCTCCTCCACTACCTCCTCCTCCACTACCTCCTCCTCAACCTCCTCCTCCTCCACTACCTCCTCCTCCACTACCTCCTCCACTACCTCCTCCACTACCTCCTCCTCCTCCACTACCTCCTCCTCCTCCTCCACTACCTCCTCCACTACCTCCTCCTCCTCCACTACCTCCTCCTCCTCCACTACCTCATCCTCCTCCTCCTCCTCCTCCACTACCTCCTCCTCCACTACCTCCTCCACTACCTCCTCCACTACCTCCTCCTCCTCCACTACCTCCTGGTCCTCCACTACCTCCTGCTCCTCCACTACCTCATCCTCCTCCTCCTCCTCCACTACCTCCTCCTCCACTACCTCCTCCACTACCTCCTCCACTACCTCCTCCTCCTCCTCCACTACCTCCTCCTCTACTACCTCCTCCACTACCTCCTCCACTACCTCCTCCTCCTCCACTACCTCCTCCTCCTCCTCCACTACCTCCTCCTCCACTACCTCCTCCTCCTCCACTACCTCCTCCTCCTCCACTACCTCCTGGTCCTCCACTACCTCCTGCTCCTCCACTACCTCCTCCTCCTCCACTACCTCCTCCTCCTCCTCCTCCTCCTCCTCCACTACCTCCTCCACTACCTCCTCCACTACCTCCTCCTCCTCCTCCACTACCTCCTCCTCTACCTCCTCCTCCTCCACTATCTCCTCCTCCACTACCTCCTCCTCCTCCTCCACTACCTCCTCCACTACCTCCTCCTCTACCTCCTCCTCTACCTCCTCCTCCTCCTCTACCTCCTCCTCTACCTCTACCTCCTCCTCTACCTCCTCCTCCTCCTCTACCTCCTCCTCCTCTACCTCCTCCTCCTCCTCTACCTCCTCCTCCTCCACTACCTCCTCCTCCTCTACCTCCTGCTCCTCCACTACCACTACCTCCTCCACTACCTCCTCCTCCTCCTCCTCCACTACCTCCTCCTCCTCCTCCACTACCTCCTCCACTACCTCCTCCTCCTCCTCCACTACCTCCTCCTCCTCCTCCACTACCTCCTCCACTACCTCCTCCTCCTCCACTACCTCCTCCTCCTCCTCCACTACCTCCTGCTCCACTACCACTACCTCCTCCACTACCTCCTCCTCCTCCACTACCTCCTCCACTACCTCCTCCACTACCTCCTGCTCCACTACCACTACCTCCTCCACTACCTCCTCCTCCTCCACTACCTCCTCCTCCTCCACTACCTCCTCCTCCTCCACTACCACTACCTCCTCCACTACCATCTGCTCCTCCACTACATCCTCCTCCTCCACTACCTCCTGCTCCTCCACTACCACTTCCTCCTCCACTACCTCCTCCTCCTCCACTACCTCCTCCTCCTCCTCTACCATCTGCTCCTCCACTACATCCTCCTCCTCCACTACCTCCTCCTCCTCCTCCACTTCCTCCTCCACTACCTCCTCCTCCACTACCACTACCTCCTCCACTACCTCCTCCTCCTCCTCCACTACCTCCTCCTCCTCCTCCACTACCTCCTGCTCCTCCACTACCACTTCCTCCTCCACTACCTCCTCCTCCTCCACTACCTCCTCCTCCTCCACTACCACTTCCTCCTCCACTACCTCCTCCTCCTCCACTACCACTACCTCCTCCACTACCACTTCCTCCTCCACTACCTCCTCCTCCTCCACTACCACTTCCTCCTCCACTACCTCCTCCTCCTCCACTACCTTCTCCTCCTCCACTACCACTTCCTCCTCCACTACCTCCTCCTCCTCCACTACCTCCTCCTCCTCCACTACCTCCTCTTCTGACGTCTATTCTATATCTCTTAGGGAGTTTTAAATAGATGGTCCCCAAGCTGAGGCTCTTTGAATAGAGGCTATTTGATCTACATGTCTATGCTCATTATAAGGTCTGTCTGATTCCTATTGCGTTCTATTATTTTTTAATTCAACTAAATGTTCAATTCTCCAGTTAATCGTCTTCAATTAATTAGCTTTTTTTTTTCGTCACAAATCATCACTAATAATAATGTTGGCGATTAGATGACTGACACTGTGGATCTACTGAAGTGAGAGAGGTGATCCCATCCACCAAACTACCAGGTGTGAAACAGGGAAGAGACTCAGGGGGTATGCTAATTTGGAGTAGAGCAGACCTAACCCACTCTATTCAATTAGTCAAAACAGGAACATTTTACATCTGGCTAGAAATTTAATAAGAAAATTATCTCAACATAGAAAAATGTCTTCCTGTGTGCTACCTATATCCCCCCCACTAGATTCCCCATACTTTAATGAAGACAGCTTCTCCATCCTAGAGGGGGAGATCAACCATTTCCAGGCCCAGGGACATGTACTAGTCTGTGGCGACCTAAATGCCAGAACTGGACAAGAACCTGACACCCTCAGCACACAGGGTGACAAACACCTACCAGTTGCCTGGAAAACAAATACAAATGATATCTAGACATCATTGCCCTAGATGCCACAAACAATTATACCTACCTCTGCCTAAACATCAACATTACTGGTAACTTCCACAGCTCTGTGAACGATCTAATGAGGATCATGCAACAAAAAAACACTTCAATCAGTTGAAGAACCCATTGCCCTTTTATGATTTGTGAGGTCTGGTTTGCACTCACCAACCAATAACACACAAAATGGGACAAACAACCAATTGAGACTCCACTATACATGCCGATCTCTGCAAAAAAAAATTGTCCTTCATGTATAACACAAAACCCCCAAACAATACATGCAGAGCACAATTAGGACGATTCTTACTAATTATATCAAAATACAGCAAATGTAGGAAGTGATGCCCCACATTCCACCACAAAACCCGTACCTTAAGAGAGATTAGCTTAGAGATGAGTCCCTTCATCCAGCTGGTTCTGGGGCTCTGTTCACAGACAGACACCACAGAGTGGCAGGACAGCAACACAAATAGACCCAACCAAATCCTTAAAAAAAAAAAGATAATTACTTGACACATTGGAAATAATTAACCAAAACAGAACAAACTAGAACACTATTTGGCCCTAAACAGAGAGTACACATTGGTAGAATACCTGACCATTGTGACAGACCAAAACATTCAGAAAATCCTTGACTACGTACGGACTCAGTTATCAGGCTATGTGGAAACTGAGCTGCACTTCCTAACTTCTTAAACTGGACAGTACCGGAACCCAAAATTAAACCTTGTGGAACGACATGTGACATCATCGTCAACAGTGTCGAATGCAGCACTTAAATCCAAGAATCCAAGAACAGAGAACTGTTTGGCATCTGTGTTGACTCTTAGATCATTTACCACTTTAGGGAAAACAGTTTTGAATTGAAAGTAAAATACAGTTGTCAATAAAAAAATCATGTTGCTGTTTACACTTCTCAAGAATTGTGCATCAGAATGGAAGGTTGGATAATTGATCATCTTTATCCTTCTGAACCCTTTATGATGTCATGTTTATTGAACAGGTATTATATATTTTTTTTTGTTTATTCTCACTTTTGTTTATTATCAATTTCACTTGCTTTGGCAATGTTAACATATGTTCCCCATGCAGAGAGAGAGAGAGAGAGAGAGAGGTAGTGAGAGAGCGCCAGTGAAGTGAAAGCATTAACAAAACTGAATAGCATAGCTGGGACCAGGACTGAGAATGGTTGCCATAGTAAACTGCTTAGCATTGATGTCTGGGGCAGAAAATAACACTATATTTTTAGTATGATCAGAACATCACAAAGACCATTATCAATACAGGACATTAAAGAGGAAGACATTAGAGTGGAAAATGTCTGTCTTTTTTCCCAGAACATCGATGTCGTGGAGAAGGATATTACTGATCAGAGAGGGAGAAGGAGGACATTATTGACCAGAGAGAGGAGGAGGACATTATTGACCAGAGAGAGGAGGAGGACATTATTGACCAGAGAGAGGAGGAGGATATTACTGATCAGAGAGGGAGAAGGAGGACATTATTGACCAGAGAGAGGAGGAGGACATTATTGACCAGAGAGAGGAGGAGGACATTATTGACCAGAGAGAGGAGGAGGACATTATTGACCAGAGAGAGGAGGAGGACATTATTGACCAGAGAGAGGAGGAGGACATTATTGACCAGAGAGAGGAGGAGGACATTATTGACCAGAGAGAGGAGGAGGACATTATTGACCAGAGAGAGGAGGAGGACATTATTGACCAGAGAGAGGAGGAGGACATTATTGACCAGAGAGAGGAGGAGGGCATTATTGACCAGAGAGAGGAGGAGGACATTATTGACCAGAGAGAGGAGGAGGGCATTATTGACCAGAGAGAGGGGGAGGACATTATTGACCAGAGAGAGGAGGAGGGCATTATTGACCAGAGAGAGGAGGAGGATATTATTGACCAGAGAGAGGAGGAGGGCATTATTGACCAGAGAGAGGAGGAGGGCATTATTTACCAGAGAGAGGGGGAGGACATTATTGACCAGAGAGAGGAGGAGGGCATTATTGACCAGAGAGAGGAGGAGGACATTATTGACCAGAGAGAGGAGGAGGGCATTATTGACCAGAGAGAGGAGGAGGACATTATTGACCAGAGAGAGGAGGAGGACATTATTGACCAGAGAGAGGAGGAGGGCATTATTGACCAGAGAGAGGAGGAGGACATTATTGACCAGAGAGAGGAGGAGGGCATTATTGACCAGAGAGAGGGGGAGGACATTATTGACCAGAGAGAGGAGGAGGGCATTATTGACCAGAGAGAGGAGGAGGATATTATTGACCAGAGAGAGGAGGAGGGCATTATTTACCAGAGAGAGGAGGAGGACATTATTTACCAGAGAGAGGAGGAGGACATTTTTTACCAGAGAGAGGAGGAGGACATTATTTACAAGAGAGAGGAGGAGGACATTATTTACCAGAGAGAGGAGGAGGACATTATTTACCAGAGAGAGAGGAGGACATTATTGACCAGAGAGAGAGGAGGACATTATTGACCACAGAGAGGAGAAGGGGATTATTAACCAGAGAGAGGAGGAGGACATTATTGACCACAGAGGGGAGGAGGACATTATTGACCACAGAGGGGAGGAGGGGATTATTAACCACAGAGGGGAGGAGGACATTATTGACCAGAGAGAGGAGGACATTATTGACCAGAGAGAGGAGGAGGACATTATTGACCACAGAAAGGAGGAGAGCAGTATTGAACAGAGAGAGGAGGAGGACAGTATTGACCAGAGAGAGGAGGAGGACATTATTGACCAGAGAGAGGAGGAGGACATTATTGACCAGAGAGAGGAGGAGGACATCATTGACCAGAGAGAGGAGGAGGACATTATTGACCAGAGAGAGGAGGAGGACATTATTGACCAGAGAGACGAGGAGGACATTATTGACCAGAGAGAGGAGGAGGACATTATTGACCAGAGAGAGGAGGAGGACATTATTTACCAGAGAGAGGAGGGGGACATTATTGACCAGAGAGAGGAGGAGGACATTATTGACCAGAGAGAGGATAATATTATTGACCAGAGAGAGGAGGAGGACATTATTGACCAGAGAAAGGAGGAGGACATTATTAACCAGAGAGAGGAGGAGGACATTATTGACCAGAGAGAGGATAATATTATTGACCAGAGAGAGGAGGAGGACATTATTGACCAGAGATAGGAGGAGGACATTATTGACCAGAGAGAGGAGGGGGACATTATTGACCAGAGAGAGGAGGTGGACATTATTGACAGAGAGAGGAGGACATTATTGACCAGAGAGAGGAGGAGGACATTATTGACCAGATAGAGGAGGACATTATTGACCAGAGAGAGGAGGAGGACATTATTGACCCGAGAGAGGAGGAGGACATTATTGACCAGAGAAAGGAGGACATTATTGACCAGATAGAGGAGGAGGACATTATTGACCAGAGAGAGGAGGAGGACATTATTGACCAAAGAGAGAGGAGGACATTATTGACCCGAGAGAGGAGGAGGACATTATTGACCAGAGAGAGGATGAGGACATTATTGACTAGAGCGAGAGGAGGACATTATTGACCCGAGAGAGGAGAAGGACATTATTGACCAGAGAGAGGAGGAGGACATTATTGACCCGGGAGGGGAGGAGGACATTATTGACCAGAGAGAGGAGGAGGACATTATTGATCAGAGAGTGAGAGGAAGAGGACATTATTGACCAGAGAGAGGAAGAGGACATTATTGACCAGAGAGAGGAGGAGGACATTATTGACCAGAGAGAGGAGGAGGACATTATTGACCAGAGAGAGAGGAGGACATTATTGACCAGAGGTAGGAGGACATTATTGTCCACACACAGACATGGGGGGAACAGAGGATAATATACACGTAGAGAAATGAGGGGATGTAAACCAGGTGTGCAAGAAAACAAGACAAAACAAATAAAAAATGACAGGTGTAGCGGCGATGGCTAGAAGACCGGTGACGTCCACCGCCGAACGCCTCCCGAACAAGGAGAGGGACCGAATTCGGCGGGAGTCGTGACACAGAGAGAGGAGGACATTATTGACCAGAGTGGAGGAGGACATTATTGACCAGAGAGAGGAGGAAGACATTATTGAATAGAGAGAGAGAGGAGGGCATTATTGACCAGAGTGGAGGAGGACATTATTGACCAGAGAGAGGAGGAAGACATTATTGAATAGAGAGAGAGAGGAGGACATTATTGACCAGAGCAGAGGAGGACATTGTTGACCAGAGTGGAGGAGGAGGACATTATTGACCAGAGTGGAGGAGGGCATTATTGACCAGAGAGAGAGAGGAGGACATTATTGACCAGAGCGGAGGAGGACATTGTTGACCAGAGTGGAGGAGGAGGACATTATTGACCAGAGTGGAGGAGGACATTATTGAACAGAGAGTGCGAGGAGGAGGAAATTATTAATCAGAGATTGGGAGGAGGAGGAAATTAATGATCAGAGAGTGGGACGACATTATTGATCAGAGTGGGAGGAGGAGGAGAGTATTGATCAGAGAGAGGAGGAGGATATTATTGATCAGAGAGTGGGAGGAGGAGGACATTATTAATCAGAGAGAGGAGGGGAACACTATTGATCAGAGAGTGGGAGGAGGAGGACATTATTAATCAGAGAGAGGAGGGGAACACTATTGATCAGAGAGTGGGAGGACATAATTGATCAGAGTGGGAGGAGGAGGATAGTATTAATCAGAGAGAGGAGGGGAACACTATTGCTCAGAGAGAAGAGGAGGCAGATCCTATTAGAACTAATCAAGGACATGAGTGGGAAAGAAATAAAAACATTTCAAATGAGAGAATGCGAGCGAGAAAGAAATGAATGAGGAATAGAGAGAGAGAAAAAGTAAATGGAGTGTTTTAGTGTTTTAGGGAAATGAGGAAGAGAAGAGAAATAAAGAGAAAGAACAAGATGTTTATGACAGCAGGATGGGTGATGATGAGGAGATCAGAAAGAGCCAGAGGGATGAAGGAGGAGGGAGACGAAGGGTAGAGAAAGGAAGGGGAGGGAGACGAAGGAGGAGGGAGAGGAAGGGAAGAGATGTGTCAGTGGGTATAAAAAGTGACAGTGGTGACAAATACAATGACAAACACACTCAAAAACATGCTCAGACATCATTCACTGGTTTAACGACAGAGGGAGAGAGAGAGAGTGAGAGAGAGAGTGAGAGAGAGAGAGTGAGAGAGAGTGAGAGAGAGTGAGAGAGAGAGAGTGAGAGAGTGTGAGAGAGAGAGAGTGAGAGAGAGAAGGCGAGCACGAGAGAGAGAGCAACACATCGATTATATTAGATTGACACATAACATGAAAGAGAACAAGAGCAAGAGAACAAGACACTGCCAGTCGCAGGTCACAGGTCAAACAGGTGTTTCCTCTCTTTCAAGGTCACAGGTCAAACAGAGGTGTTTCTTTCGCCCTGAAACCCGACATCACTCCATCTCCCAGAACTCTCACCGTGCCAAGCCATCAAGGGCATTGATTATTGGACAACTCCCTGTCGGAACAATCCACTCCCTTCTAGAGCTGCCCTCAACACTCCAGTCTAGTCTAGAACATTCTAAACATTCCGACAACATTCCCAGGGAGAGCTGGTGAAGTTATAGGGAATCGGACAAAAAACATAAAAACATCTCAACTTTGGCAGACCCTTCAGACTGTTGTGTAGGAGATGAGAGGAGAGGAGATGAGAGGGGAGAGGAGGAGAGGAGAGGGGAGAGGAGAGGAGAGGAGAGGAGAGGAGAGGAGAGGAGAGGAGAGGAGAGGAGAGGAGAGGAGAGGAGAGGAGAGGAGAGGAGAGGAGAGGAGAGGAGAGGAGAGGAGAGGAGAGGAGAGGAGAGGAGAGGAGAGGAGAGGAGAGGAGAGGAGAGGAGGATGAATGAATTGATGTCCTAGATAGTGGAACTGAGAGTATTTTAATTTTTAATAGTGCCACTCCATGGTGAAAGGCAGCACGGCATGTTCAGGCAAAGTGTACATTACTACCTATCTATTATTGATAGAGCCACGCTCGCCACACAGAGAGCCAGACGGAGAGGAGGGTGGAAAGAGATATTCTGCATTTGGGTGACACAACACAGGTGACAAAGGCAGGCCGGCACACACACATGTCTCTCTGTCTCTGTGTCTCTGTGTCTCTGTGTCTCTGTGTCTCTGTGTCTCTGTGTCTCTGTCTCTGTCTCTCAATTCAATTCAATTCAATTCAATTCAAGGGGCTTTATTGGCATGGGAAACATGTGTTAACATTGCCAAAGCAAGTGAGGTAATAATAATATACAAAAGTGAAATAAACAATACAAATTAACAGTAAACATTACACATACAGAAGTTTCAAAACAATAAAGACATTACAAATGTCATATTATATATATACAGTGTTGTAACAATGTACAAATGGTTAAAGTACAAAAGGGAAAATAAATAAGCATAAATATGGGTTGTATTTACAATGGTGTTTGTTCTTCACTGGTTGCCCTTTTCTTGTGGCAACAGGTCACACATCTTGCTGCTGTGATGGAACACTGTGGTATTTCACCCAGCAGATATGGGAGTTTATCAAAATCGGGTTTGTTTTCTAATTCTTTGTAGATCTGTGTAATCTGAGGGAAATATGTCTCTCTAATATGGTCATACATTGGGCAGGAGGATAGGAAGTGCAGCTCAGTTTCCACCTCATTGTGTGGGCAGTGAGCACATAGCCTGTCTTCTCTTGAGAGCCATGTCTGCCTACGGCGGCCTTTCTCAATAGCAAGGCTATGCTCACTGAGTCTGTACATAGTCAAAGCTTTCCTTAAAGTTTGGGTCAGTCACAGTGGTCAGGTATTCTGCCGCTGTGTACTCTCTGTTTAGGGCCAAATAGCATTCTCGTTTGCTCTGTTTTTTTGTTAATTCTTTCCAATGTGTCAAGTAATTATCTTTTTGTTTTCTCATGATTTGGTTGGGTCTAATTGTGCTGTTGTCCTGGGGCTCTGTGGGGTGTGTTTGTGTTTGTGAACAAAGCCCTAGGACCAGCTTGCTTAGGGGACTCTTCTCCAGGTTCATCTCTCTGTAGGTGATGGCTTTGTTATGGAAGGTTTGGGAATCGCTTCCTTTTAGGTGGTTGTAGAATTTAACGGCTCTTTTCTGGATTTTGATAATTAGTGGGTATCGGCCTAATTCTGCTCTGCATGCATTATTTGGTGTTCTACGTTGTACCCGGAGGATATTTTTGCAGAATTCTGCATTTTGAGTCTCAATTTGGTGTGTCTCTCTCTCTCTCTCTCTCTCTCTCTCTCTCTCTCTCTCTCTCTCTCTCTCTCTCTCTCTCTCTCTCTCTCTCTCTCTCTCTCTCTCTCTCTCTCTCTCTCTCTCTCTCTCTCTCTCTCTCTCTCTCTCTCTCTCTCTCTCTCTCTCTCTCTCTCTCTCTCTCTCTCTCTCTCTCTCTCTCTCTCTCTCTCTCTCTCTCTCTCTCTCCATTATCAGCAAAACACATTAAGACACATACACCTTTTAAACAACACCACAATCCTCCTTTTAGTGAGTGAGACCTCCTCTTAGAGTCAGAACAAGAGGCTATTATAGTACATAAACAGAACAGAAGAGAATACAAAATAATAGAATCAGAAGAGAACAGAACAGAATAGAGCAGAACAGAAGATAATAGAACAGAATAGAACAGAATAGAACAGAATAGAATAGAGCAGAATAGAATAGAATAGAAGATAATAGAATAGAATAGAACAGAATAGAATAGAATAGAATAGAATAGAATAGAACAGAACATAATAGAACAGAATAGAATAGAATAGAACAGAAGATAATAGAACAGAATAAACAATAATAGAACCGAACAGAGGAGAATAGAACAGAATAGAACAGAATAGAACAGAATAGAATAGAAGAAAATAGAACAGAGTAGAACAGAATAGAACAGAACAGAAGCTAATGGAACAGAATAGAACAGAACAGAATAGAACAGAACAGAACAGAATAGAATAGAACAGAAGATAATAGAACAGAATAGAACAGAACAGAATAGAACAGAACAGAAGATAACAAAACAGTATAGAACAGAACAGAAGATAACAGAACAGAACAGAATAGAACAGAACAGAAGATAACAAAACAGTATAGAACAGAACAGAAGATAACAGAACAGAATAGAACAGAACAGAAGATAACAGAACAGAATAGAACAGAACAGAATAGAACAGAAGATAACAAAACAGAATAGAACAGAAGATAACAGAACAGAATAGAACAGAAGATAACAAAACAGAATAGAACAGAACAGAACAGAACAGAATAGAACAGAACAGAAGATAACAAAACAGAATAGAACAGAAGATAACAGAACAGAATAGAACAGAACAGAAGATAACAGAACAGAATAGAACAGAACAGAAGATAACAGAACATATCAGAATAGAACATAATAGAATATAATAGAACTGAATTGAACTGAATTGAACAGATCAGAATAGGACAGAATATAACATAATAGAATATAACAAAATAGAAGAGATAATAGAACAGAACAGAAGAAAATAGAACAGAGTAGAACATAACAGAATAGAATAGAACACAACAGAATAGAATAGAATAGAACAGAACAGAAGAGAATAGAACAGCATTTAATGGAACAGGACAGAATGTTGTGTATGTGTATACCTGTGTGTGTGTGTGTATATGTGTGTATGTGTATACCTGTGTGTGTGTGTGTGTGTGTGTGTGTGTGTGTGTGTGTGTGTGTGTGTGTGTGTGTGTGTGTGTGTGTGTATATGTGTGTATGTGTATACCTGTGTGTGTGTGTGTGTGTGTGTGTGTGTGTGTGTGTGTGTGTGTGTGTGTGTGTTTTTGTGTGTGTGTGTGTGTGTGTGTGTGTGTGTGTGTGTGTGTGTGTGTGTGTGTGTGTGTGTGTGTGTGTGTGTGTGTGTGTGTGTGTGTGTGTGTCTATGTTGATCTGAAAGCTTTGTTGTATATACACAAAGTGAAAGTAGGAGAACTCAGAATCCCAGAACTCAAACCCCAGACCTCAGAACCCCAGACCTCAAAACTCCAGACCTCAGAATCCCAGACCTCAGAACCCCAGAACTCAGAATCCCAGACCTCAGAACCCCAGAACTCAGAATCCCAGAACTCAGAACACCAGACCTCAGAATCCCAGAACTCAAAACCCCAGAACTCAAAACCCCAGACCTCAAAACCCCAGAACTCAGAATCCCAGAACTCAAACCCCAGACCTCAGAACCCCAGACCTCAAAACCCCAGAACTCAGAATCCCAGAACTCAGAACACCAGAACTCAGAAACCCAGAACTCAAAACCCCAGAACTCAGAACCCCAGAACTCAGAACCCCAGAACCCTGAACCAGAACTATTTAGAAGACTACCATGAGGCAGCTACACTCATAAAGTCCATCTGTCACTTGTCCTGCTGGTTTTCCTGCTGACAGAGCACCATGAAGAGAACCAAAACATGTCATTTAGCATGCTAAAGACATGAGAAGCCAATATTTAATGACGTGCCTGTGTGTGTGTTCGCCCATGTGTGTGTTTGGGGTTCAAAGGAAGGAAGGACTCCAGAGAACGTAGCTGGTTAAATCAGCTAAAACACAGGAGAGGTCTGGGGAAGACGTAAAGGTTCACACCAACCATTTTATTTTCACTTGATTTCAATAAACAATGTTCTCGTATCATCTAGCTGTTACACTCAGTTTTTATCAATCGTACTCGTCAATAAGTATTTTAAAAGCAGCTTTTACTGAAGCCAGAATCTCTCCTGGAAACATACTTGATGAAAGGTATGGGCGTGAGGAATACATTACAAAATATTCATGTTTCTCAGTTCTGTTGGTGATGACTGGTTCCGAAAGAGGCCATGAAGGACTCCACCAGGACAAACTGGCAGCTGCCATCTTTTAACACCTTGGTGTGGTCTTGCAGGCCTAGAATGGGAATGGGCATGGAGATACCTGCAGAGACAAAGAGAAAAGAGAGAGGTTAGTTTAGTGTGAGGTTTGTGTTTGTTTTTCTGTGTGTGTGTGTGTGTTTTTCTGTGTGTGTGTGTGTGTGTGTGTGTGTGTGTGTGTGTGTGTGTGTGTGTGTGTGTGTGTGTGTGTGTGTGTGTGTGTGTGTGTGTGTGTGTGTGTGTGTGTGTGTGTGTGTGTGTGTCTATAAAGACCAGTCTTCACTTTCCCCCTGCATCGCTGAAAGCGGTACACCAATCCAGCGATGGCTCCCTCCTTGTCAGCTCTCTCATGCTGGGCACACAGAGGGTCTTTTGTAGAAGTGTCACAATGGTTCCCAGTCCCAATTCACTCTGAACCCCCCCTAGACTTAACCCTTCGATTAGTGCTTATCTGTCAGGTAAGCTTCACCACAACTAGACTACCTATTCAACCTATTTAATATAAAGATGTTATGTTCATTGATAGATTAGGGGCTAGGACTATTTCCTCTTACTAAAAATGTGCAAATTGTCAGAAAAATGTTAGAGTATGGTAGAGCAATAATCTAGTGACTTTATGTTAAATTGTAGAGTGATTCAAAACTGGGAATCATGGCAAGACAGCAAGTCTTGACATAGATTTTCAAGCAGATTTAAGTCAAAACTGTAACTCCGCCACTCAGCAACATTAACTGTCTTCTTGGTAAGCAACACCAGCGTAGATTTGCCTTTGTGTTGTTGATTATTGTCCTGCTGAAAGGTGAATTCATCTCCCAGTGTCTGGTGGAAAGCAAACTGAACCAGGTGTTCCTCTAATTTCGATGCTGAGCTCAATCCCGTTATTTTTTTTTCATCCTGAAAAACTCCCCATTTTTTGCCGATGTCAAGCATACCCATACCATGATGCAGCCACCACCATGCTTGAAATTACTCTGTCATTTAAGTCATTATCGTGGAGTCACAACAATGTTGTTGATCCATTGTTAGTTTTCTTCCATCACAGCCAATAAACTCTGTAGCTGTCTTTCAAAGATAATTTGTAAAAATCACAATAACTTCACAGATCTTCATTGTAAAGGGTTTAAACACTGTTGCCTGTTCAATTAACCATAAAAAAATAATGAACATGCACCTTTGGAACGGTCGTAAAGACACTAACAGCTTACAGACGGTAGGCAATTAAGGTCACAGTAATGAAAACTTAGGACACTAAAGAGGCCTTTCTACTGACTCTGAAAAACACCAAAAAAGAAAGATGCCCAGGGTCCCTGATCATCTGCGTGAATGTGCCTTAGGCATGCTGCAAGGAGGCATGAGGACTGCAGATGTGGCCATGGCAATAAATTGCAATGTCTGTACTGTGAGACGGCTAAGACAGGGCTACAGGGAGACAGGATGATCGTCGTCGCAGTGGCAGACCACGTGTAACAACACCTGCACAGGATCGGTACATCCGAACATCACAACTACGGGACAGGTACAGGATGGCAACAACAACAACCCGAGTTACACCAGGAACGCACAATCCCTCCATCAGTACCCAAACTGTCCGGCTTGTAGGCCTGTTGTAAGGCAGGTCCTCACCAGACATCACCGGCAACAATGTCGCCTACGGGCACAAACCCACCGTCGCTGGACCAGACAGGACTGGAAAAAAGTGCTCTTCACTGATGAGTCGCAGTTTTGTCTCACCAGGGGTGATGGTTGGATTCGGGTTTATCGTCGAAGGAATGAGCGTTACACCAAGGCCTGTACTCTGGAGCAGGATCGATTTGGAGGTGGAGGGTCCGTCATGGTCTGGGGCGGTGTCACAGCATCATCGGACTGAGCTTGTTGTCATTGCAGGCAATCTCAATGCTGTGCATCTCAGGGAAGACATCCTCCTCCCTCATGTGGTACCCTTCCTGCAGGTTCATCCTGACATGACCTTCCAGCATGACAATGCCACCAGCCTTACTACTCGTTCTGTACGTGATTTCCTGCAAGACAGGAAATGTCAGTGTTCTGCCATGGCCAGCGAAGAGCCCGGATCTCAATCCCATTGAGCATCTCTGGGACCTGTTGGATCGGAGGGTGAGGGCTAGGGCCATTACCCCCAGAAATGTCCGGGAACTTGCAGGTGCCTTGGTGGAAGAGTGGGGTAACATCTCACAGCAAGAACTGGCAATCTGGTGCAGTCCATGAGGAGATGCACTTCAGTAGTTATTAATGCAGCTGGTGGCCACACCAGATACTGACTGTTACTTTGTTTTTGCCCCCCCCCCCCCCCCCCTTTGATCAGGGACACATTATTCCATTTCTGTTAGTCACATGTCTGTGGAACTTGTTCAGTTTATGGCTCACTTGTTGAGTCTTATTATGTTCATTCAAATATTTACACATGTTAAGTTTGCTGAAAATAAACGCAGTTGACAGTAAGAAGAAGTTAATTTTTTTCCTGTGTTCATGTATGGGGGACTGGGGAAGGGGTAGTCATTCAAAAATCATGTCAACTCCTATTATTGCACACACAGTGAGTCCATATGACTTATTAGGTGATTTGTTAAGCTACATTTTACTAAACTAATTAAGGCTTGCCTAAACAAGGGGGCTGGATACTTATGCAATAACTATATTTTAGTTATTGAATTGTATTAATTCATACAAATGTGTCGAATTTTCTTTTCACTTTGACATTATGGAGTATTTTGTGTAGATCAATGACAAAAATGATAATTAAATGTATTTAATTTCCACCCTGTAATGCAACAAAATGTGAAAAAAGTTCAAGGAGGTGTATACTTTCGATGGGCACTGTAGCTAGCTAGCTAAGTTACCCAGCTAATGTTAGCTCAGTGAAAGCAAGGATATGGAGGTTCATGTCAGAGCTAACGTTAGCTCATCATTGACAAATAAATAACTAACGTTAGCTAGCTAGATAATCTCTACTATTCTATGTTAGCTAGCTACTTACCGGTACATAGTTGTTCCACACTTGCTACAGTCAGTGGCAAAACAAGTGTTGGAACTGCATCAGGTTTCAGCACAAGAAACTTGGCATACCCTTTTTTTCCCTCAACAGGTCCTCGAAGCGAAATGTGCCCTGCAAATGGCACTCTTTGTGATCAACTTTGGGTGCGTCCTGAGCTTGGGAAACTAATGTAACCCTTTTCTCCCTTAAATCTTTCTCTTTGGGGAAGGCAATTAAAAACTGCTTTAAATTGCTTTTACAGCCAAAGCCATTCTTGCTTACTGGTAACTAGCTAGCTATCTGACCTATTGCTTGCCGAATCTGAAGATAAGGGGATGACTGACAGGTTATGCACTGTACACATTCAAATTAGGGCAGTGAAGTAAGTATATGTAACAGTATAACTTTATTACGTCCCCTCGCCCCGACACGGGCGCGAACCAGGGACCCTCTGCACACATCAACAACTGACACCCACGAAGCGTCGTTACCCATCGCTCCACAAAGGCCACGGCCCTTGCAGAGCAAGGGGAAACCCTGTATGTAACAGTAAAACTTTAGTACGTCCCCTCGCCCCGACCCGGGGACCCTCTGCACACATCAACAACGGTCGCCCACGAAGCATCGTTACCCATCGCTCCACAAAGGCCGCGGCCCTTGCAGAAACCCTACTTCAGGTCTCAGAGCAAGTGACGTAACCGATTGAAATGCTATTAGCGCGTACCCGCTAACTAGCTAGCCATTTCACATCCGTTACACTCACCCCCCTTTCAACCTCCTCCTTTTCCGCAGCCTCCAGTGATCCGGGTCACGGCACCAATGTAACAGTATAACTTTAAACCGTCCCCTCGCCCCGACACGGGCGCGAACCAGGGACCCTCTGCACACATCAACAACTGACACCCGCGAAGTGTCGTTACCCATCGCTCCACAAAGGCCACGGCCCTTGCAGAGCAAGGGGAAACCCTGTATGTAACAGTAAAACTTTAGTACGTCCCCTCGCCCCGACCCGGGGACCCTCTGCACACATCAACAACGGTCGCCCACGAAGCATCGTTACCCATCGCTCCACAAAGGCCGCGGCCCTTGCAGAAACCCTACTTCAGGTCTCAGAGCAAGTGACGTAACCGATTGAAATGCTATTAGCGCGTACCCGCTAACTAGCTAGCCATTTCACATCCGTTACACTCACCCCCCTTTCAACCTCCTCCTTTTCCGCAGCCTCCAGTGATCCGGGTCAGGGCACCAATGTAACAGTATAACTTTAAACCGTCCCCTCGCCCCAACACGGGCGCGAACCAGGGACCTTCTGCACACATCAACAACAGTCACCCACGAAGCGTCGTTACCCATCGCTCCACAAAAGCCGCAGCCCTTGCAGAGCAAGGTGCAACACTACTTCTAGGTTTCAGAGCAAGTGACGTAACTGATTGAAACGCTAGTAGCACGTACCCGCTAACTAGCTAGCCATTTCACATCCGTTACATATATACAAAGCATATCATTGGACATATTAAAATTAGTAGATGAGATGATGTCACCTCACCTGAGGCAAAGCAAAACCGAGCGATTCAGACTCAAATCACGTGATTGGAGGATCATCACCGATCATCACCGATCCTCCACCAAATGTCACAGTGGGTGTGAGACCTGGAGAGGCCTACAAGCCACAGTGTCTCCCACCCACTGTGAAACTTGGTGGAGGATTGGTGATGATCTGGGGGTGCTTCAGCAAGGCTGGAATCGGGCAGATTTGTCTTTGTGAAGGATGCATGAATCAAGCCACGTACAAGGTTGTCCTGAACCTGCTTCCTTCTGCTCTGACAATGTTCCCAACTCTGAGGATTGTTTTTTTCAGCAGGACAATGCTCCATGCCACACAGCCAGGTCAATCAAGGTGGGGATGGAGGACCACCAGATCAAGACCCTGTCATGGCCAGCCCAATCTCCAGACCTGAACCCCATTGAAAACCTCTGGAATGTGATCAAGAGGAAGATGGATGGTCACAAGCCATCAAACAAAGTCGAGCTGCTTGAATATTTGTGTGCCAAGAGTGACATAAAGTCACCCAACATCAACGAGTAAGACTGGTGGAGAGCATGCCAAGATGCATGAAAGCTTTGATTGAAAATCAGGGTTATTCCACCAAATATTGATTTCTGAACTATTCCTAAAACATTAGTATTGTGTTGTTTAAAAATTTATATGAACTTTTTTTGTTATTTTGACCATTTTCTGCAAATAAATGCTCTAAATGACTAAATTTATATTTGGAACTTGGGAGAAATGTTGTCAGTAGTTTATAGAATAAAACGAAAATGTTAATTTTACCCGAACACATACCTATAAATAGTAAAACCAGAGAAACAGATAATTTTGCAGTGTCTCTGCAGGGTCTCTTAATTCGAATAGCCCCCATGATATGCAACTTTTCAGGGAAGTTAGGAACAAATATACACAGGCAGTTAGGAAAGCTAAGGCTAGCTTTTTCAAACAGAAATTTGCATCCTGTAATACTAACTCAAAAAAGTTCTGGGACAGTGTAAAGTCCATGGAGAATAAGAGCACCTCCTCCCAGCTGCCCACTGCTCTGAGGCTAGGAAACACTGTCACCACCGATAAATCCACTATAATTGAGAATTTCAATAAGCATTTCTCTACGGCTGGCCATGCTTTCCACCTGGCTACCCCTACCCCGGTAAACTGCCCGGCACCCTCCACAGCAACCCGCCAAAGCCCCCACCATTTCTCCTTCACCCAAATCCAGATAGCTGATGTTCTGAAAGAGCTGCAAAATCTGTATCCCTACAAATCAGGCGGGCTAAACAATCTGGACCCCCTCTTTCTAAAATGATCTGCTGAAATTGTTGCAACCCGTATTACTAGCCTGTTCAACCTCTCTTTCGTATCGTCTGAGATTCCCAAAGATTGGAAAGCTGCCGCGGTCATCCCCCTCTTCAAAGGGGGAGACACTCTAGACCCAAACTGCTACAGACCTATATCTATCCTACCCTGCCTTTCTAAGGTCTTCGAAAGCCAAGTTTACAAACAGAATACCGACCATTTCGAATCCCACCGTACCTTCTCCGCTATGCAATCTGGTTTCCACGCTCAAGTTCCTAAATGATATCATAACCGGCATCGATAAGAGACATTACTGTGTAGCCGTATTCATCGACCTGGCCAAGGCTTTCGACTCTGTCAATCACCACAGCCTTGGTTTCTCAAATGATTGCCTCGTCTGGTTTACCAACTACTTCTCTGATTGAGTTCAGTGTGTCAAATTGGAGGGCCTGTTGTCCGGACCTCTGGCAGTCTCTATAGGGGTATCACAGGGTTCAATCCTCGGGCCGACTCTCTTCTCTGTATACATCAATGATGTTGCTCTTGCTGTTGGTGATTCTCTGATCCACCTCTACGCAGACATTCTGTATACTTCTGGCCCCTCTTTGGACACTGTGTTAGCTAACCTCCAGACGAGCTTCAATGCCATACAACATTCCTTCCGTGGCCTCCAACTGCTCTTAAACGCAAGTAAAAGTAAATGCATGCTTTTCAACCGATCGCTGCCCACACCTTCCCACCAGTCTAGCATCACTACTCTGGAAGGTTCTGACTTAGAATATGTGGACAACTACAAATACCTAGGTGTCTGGTTAGACTGTAAACTCTCCTTCCAGACTCACATTAAGCATCTCCAATCCAAAATGAAATCTAGAATTGGCTTCCTATTTTGCAACAAAGCATCCTTCACTAATGATGCCAAACATACCCTCGTAAAACTGACGATACTACCAATCCTTGACTTCGACGATGTCATTTACAAAACAGCCTCCAACACTCTACTCAGCAAATTGGATGCAGTCTATCACAGTGCCATCCATTTTGTCACCAAAGCCCCATATACTACCCACCACTGCGACCTGTGTGCTCTCGTTGGCTGGCCCTCGCTTCATATTCGTCGCCAACCCACTGGCTCCAGGTCATCCTTAAATCTTTGCTAGGTAAAGCCACGCCTTATATCAGCTCCCTGGTCACCATAGCAGCCCCACCCGTAGCATACGCTCCAGCAGGTATATTTTACTGGTCATCCCCAAAACCAACTCCTCCTAAGGTTTTACTTCCGGCGCCGACAGAGATGGCCGCCTCGCTTCGCGTTCCTAGGAAACTATGCAGTATTTGGTTTTTTTATGTGTTATTTCTTACATTGGTACCCCAGGTAATCTTAGGTTTCATTACATACAGTCGGGAGGAACTACTGAATATAAGAGCAACGTCAACTCACCATCATTACAACCAGGAATATGACTCTCCCGAAGCGGATCCTGTGTTTCGCCTTCCAGCCAGTACAATGGATCTGATCCCAGCCGGCGACCCTAAACAACGACCCCGTAAAAGGGGCAAACGAAGCAGTCTTCTGGTCAGGCTTCGGAGACGGGCACATCGCGCTCCACTCCCTAGCATACTACTCGCCAATTCCAGTCTCTTGACAACAAGGTTGATGAAATCCGAGCAAGGGTAATATTCCAGAGACATCAGAGACTGTAACGTTCTTTGCTTCACGGAAACATGGCTCACTCGAGAGACGCTAACGGAGTCGGTGCAGCCAGCTGGTTTCTTCACGCATCGCGCCAACAGAAACAAACATCTTTCTGGTAAGAAGAGGGGCGTGGGTGTATGCCTTATGAATAACGAGATGTGGTGTGATAACAACATACAGGAACTCAATTCATTCTTTACACCTGATTTAGAATTCCTCACAATCAAATGTCGACCGCATTATCTACCAAGGGAATTCTGTTCGATTATAATCACAGCCGTATATATTCCCCCCCAAGCAGACACATCGATGGCCCTGAACGAACTTTATCTGACTTTATGTAAACTGGAAACCACACACCCTGAGGCTGCATTCATCGTAGCTGGGGATTTTAACAAGGCTAATCTGAAAACAAAACTCCCTAAATTCTATCAGCATATCGATTGTGCTACCAGGGCTGGTAAAACCTTGGATCATTGTTATACTAACTTCCGCGACGCATATAAGGCCCTCCCCCGCCCTCCTTTCGGAAAAGCTGACCACGACTCCATTTTGTTGCTTCCAGCCTACAAACAGAAACTAAAACAGCAAGCTCCCGCGCTCAGGTCTGTTCAACGCTGGTCCGACTAATCTGATTCCACGCTTCAAGACTGCTTCGATCACGTGGATTGGGATATGTTCCGCATTGCGTCCAACAACAACATTGACGAATACGCTGATTCGGTGAGCGAGTTCATTAGAAAGTGCATTGACGATGTCGTACCCACAGCAACGATTAAAACATTCCCAAACCAGAAACCGTGGATTGATGGCAGCATTCGCGTGAAACTGAAAGCGTGAACCACTGCTTTTAACCAGGGCAAGGTGACCGGAAACATGACCGAATACAAACAGTGTAGCTATTCCCTCCGCAAGGCAATCGAACAAGCTAAGTGCCAGTATAGAGACAAAGTAGAGTCGCAATTCAACAGCTCAGACACAAGAGGTATGTGGCAGGGTCTACAGTCAATCACGGATTACAAAAAGAAAACCAGCCCCGTCGCGGACCAGGATGTCTTGCTCCCAGACAGACTAAATAACTTTTTTGCTCGCTTTGAGGACAATACAGTGCCACTGACACGGCCCGCTACCAAAACCTGCGGGCTCTCCTTCACTGCAGCCGAGGTGAGTAAAACATTTAAACGTGTTAACCCTCGCAAGGCTGCAGGCCCAGACGGCATTCCCAGCCGCGTCCTCAGAGCATGCGCAGACCAGCTGGCTGGTGTGTTTAAGGACATATTCAATCAATCCTTATCCCTGTCTGCTGTTCCCACATGCTTCAAGAGGGCCACCATTGTTCCTGTTCCCAAGAAAGCTAAGGTAACTGAGCTAAATGACTTCCGCCCCGTAGCACTCACTTCCGTCATCATGAAGTGCTTTGAGAGACTAGTCAAGGAACATATCACCTCCACCCTACCTGACACCCTAGACCCACTCCAATTTGCTTACCAACCCAATAGGTCCACAGACGACGCAATCGCAACCACACTGCACACTGCCCTAACCCATCTGGACAAGAGGAATACCTATGTGAGAATGCTGTTCATCGACTACAGCTCAGCATTTAACACCATAGTACCCTCCAAACTCGTCATCAAGCTCGAGACCCTGGGTCTCGACCCCGCCCTGTGCAACTGGGTCCTGGACTTCCTGACGGGCCGCCCCCAGGTGGTGAGGGTAGTTAACAACATCTCCTCCCCGCTGATCCTCAACACTGGGGCCCCACAAGGGTGCGTTCTGAGCCCTCTCCTGTACTCCCTGTTCACCCACGACTGCGTGGCCATGCACGCCTCCAACTCAATCATCAAGTTTGCGGACGACACTACAGTGGTAGGCTTGATTACCAACAACGACGAGACGGCTTACAGGGAGGAGGTGAGGGCCCTCGGAGTGTGGTGTCAGGAAAATAACCTCACACTCAACGTCAACAAAACAAAGGAGATGATTGTGGACTTCAGGAAACAGCAGAGGGAGCACCCCCCTATCCACATCGACGGGACAGTAGTGGAGAAGGTGGAAAGTTTTAAGTTCCTCGGTGTACACATCACGGACAAACTGAATTGGTCCACCCACACAGACAGCGTTGTGAAGAAGGCGCAGCAGCGCCTCTTCAACCTCAGGAGGCTGAAGAAATTCGGCATTAACTTTAATCAAATCGCATTTTAATGGGAATAAACATTCATTGCTACAGAATGTAGTAATTTTATGTCAAAACACATATCAAATGAGATTTTATTTTACTACAATGTAAAAACAATTTAAACTGAGTCATGTTGGTTTAAAAAGCTGACTCTTCCAAATGAAAATTGATCACTTCAAATTGAAGCACTCACAAACTTCTACAGATGCACAATCGAGAGCATCCTGTCGGGCTGTATCACCGCCTGGTACGGCAACTGCTCCGCCCACAACCGTAAGGCTCTCCAGAGGGTAGTGAGGTCTGCACAACGCATCACCGGGGGCAAACTACCTGCCCTCCAGGACACCTACACCACCCGATGTCACAGGAAGGCCATAAAGATCATCAAGGACAACAACCACCCGAGCCATTGCCTGTTCACCCCGTTATCATCCAGAAGGCAAGGTCAGTACAGGTGCATCAAAGCAGGAACCGAGAGACTGAAAAACAGCTTCTATCTCAAGGCCATCAGACTGTTAAACAGCCACCACTAACATTTAGTGGCCGCTGCCGACATACTGACTCAACTCCAGCCACTTTAATAATGGGAATTGATGGAAATGATGTAAAAATGTATCACTAGCCACTTTAAACAATGCCACTTAATATAATGTTTACATACCCTACATTACTCATCTCATATGTATATGTATATACTGTACTCTATATCATCTACTGCATCTTGCCATCTTTATGTAATACATGTATCACTAGCCACTTTAAACTATGCCACTTTATGTTTATATACCCTACATTACTCATCTCATATGTATATACTGTACTCTATACCATTTACTGCATCTTGCCTATGCCGTTCTGTACCATCACTCATTCATATATCTTTATGTACATATTCTTTATCCCTTTACACTTGTGTGTTTAAGGTAGTAGTTGTGGAATTGTTAGGTTAGATTACTTGTTGGTTATTACTGCATTGTCGGAACTAGAAGCACAAGCATTTCGCTACACTCGCATTAACATCTGCTAACCATGTGTATGTGACAAATACAATTTGATTTGATTTGACTTGATTTGATTCCTTTGGCCGCCTTTCCTTCCAGTTCTCTGCTGCCAAAGACTAGAAGGAATTGCAAAAGTCTTATATCTCCCTCACTAACTTTAAGCATCAGCTGTCAGAGCAGCTTACCGATCACTGTACCTGTACAAAGCCCTTCTGTAAATAGCCCATCCAACTACCTCATCCCCATATTGTTATTAATTTGTTTTGCTCCTTTGCACCCCAGTATCTCTACTTGCACATTCATCTTCTGCACATCTATCACTGCAGTGTTAATTGCTAAATTGTATTTATTTCGCCACTTTGGCCTATTTATTGCCTTACCTCCCTAATCTTACTACATTTGCACACACTGTATATAGATGTTTCTATTGTGTTATTGACTGTACGTTTGTTTATGTGTAACTCTGTGTTGTTGTTTTTGTCGCACTGCTTTGCTTTATCTTGGCCAGGTTGCAGTTGTAAATGAGAACTTGTTCTCAACTGGCCTACCTGGTTAAATAAAGGTCAAATAATTGTTTTAAATAAAAAATCATTACAACTGATGAACAGTCCCTGATGCTACGCGTCAGTGTGAATATTACCTCATATTTCAGGGCTGATAGGTTATGTGTTGATGGACTGAGGGGAATGAAGCTGTAGCAGACAAGGGGATAATGGCTGGTGTCATTTTGGCTTGTTTTCGCTGTTCTCCAAATAGAAAGGAGCTTCAAATGAAAAAATATAATCAACCCCTCCCCTTCCGGAACTCACTATAACACTGGTTACGGACCTGCACACACACATACACACACACACACACACACACACACACACACACACACACACACACACACACACACACACACACACACACACACACACACACACACACACACACACACACACACACATGCACAAACACACAGACACACACACACACACACACACACACACACACACACACACACACATGCACAAACACACAGACACACACACACACACACACACACACACACACACACACACACACAGAGAGAGACACACACACACACAGAGAGACACACACACACAGAGACACACACACACACAGACACACACACACACACAGAGACACACACACATTAAAACACACACACACACACATTAAAACACAGACACACATTAAAACACAGACACACATTAAAACACACATACACATTAAAACACACACACACATTAAAACACAGACACACATTAAAACACAGACACACATTAAAACACACGGCGAATGTGTGCATGAGTCATTTTCTGGGTTTAGTCATCATTGGTGATACACTTAAAGATTTTGTCACAATGTTGTCCTTTACTGATGTCGACTGACCTTTAGTTAGTCTAACAGTTGAATACCAGGGCTTCAATCAAATGCCTGTGTTAGATCACTGTATTTTCCTAGAATATTCAAACACCTTCTCCCCAAAGATATTACAGACTCCACAACCCCCATCTCCCCTCTCTTCTTTGCTGTGTCTCGCTTTCTTTCTTTCCCCCTCTCTCCATCTCTTTCTCTGTCCCTCCATCTCTTTCTTTCTCCCTCTCTCCCTCTCTTTCTCTGTCCCTCCATCTCTTTCTTTCTCCCTCTCTCCATCTCTTTCTCTGTCCCTCCATCTCTTTCTTTCTCCCTCTCTCCATCTCTTTCTCTGTCCCTCCATCTCTTTCTTTCTCCCTCTCTCCATCTCTTTCTCTGTCCCTCCATCTCTTTCTTTCTCCCTCTCTCCATCTCTTTCTCTGTCCCTCCTTCTCTTTCTTTCTCCCTCTCTCCATCTCTTTCTTTCTCCATCTCTCCATCTCTTTTTTCTCTGTCCCTCTCTCTCTCTCTCTCTCTCATTGTGTCTCTTCATCTCATAAAGCATGACTCATAGAGAAGACACACATGACTCCCACAGACAGATGATTAATGTTGTATTATGCTGTGAACACCTGCCTGGCTGTTTTGCATATAAAAGCAACATTGCTCTAGAGTGGGGGGGGGGGAGCTGAAAATAGTATGAACCAAAAGGCTGGGGAAGGGGGGGGGGGGGGGGGCACGCACGCGTTAACCATCGTATCTAGAGCAACGGGGGTTAAGTGCCTTGCTCAAGGGCACATCGACAGATTTTTCACCTCGTCGGCTCAGAGATTCAAACCAGTGAATCTATTCCAATCTTGTAAGACAACAAAATGTGGGTGTGAATACTTTACTTTTCTTTTGTCTTGATTTGTTTGGACCCCAGGATGAGGACCTTGCCTCAATTTGTTTTGACACACCCTGGAAGAGTAATTAATTTCTCCCATTGTTTTGACACACCCTGGAAGAGTAATTAATTCCCCCCATTGTTTTGACACACCCTGGAAGAGTAATTAATTCCCCCCATTGTTTTTGACACCCCCTGGAAGAGTAATTAATTCCCCCCATTGTTTTGACACACCCTGGAAGAGTAATTAATTCCCCCCATTGTTTTGACACACCCTGGAAGAGTAATTAATTCCCCCCCATTGTTTTGACACACCCTGGAAGAGTAATTAATTCCCCCCATTGTTTTTGACACCCCCTGGAAGAGTAATTAATTCCCCCCATTGTTTTGACACACCCTGGAAGAGTAATTAATTCCCCCCATTGTTTTGACACACCCTGGAAGAGTAATTAATTCCCCCCATTGTTTTGACACACCCTGGAAGAGTAATTAATTCCCCCCATTGTTTTGACACACCCTGGAAGAGTAATTAATTCCCCCCATTGTTTTGACACACCCTGGAAGAGTAATTAATTCCCCCCATTGTTTTTGACATCCCCTGGAAGTGTAATTAATTCCCCCCATTGTTTTGACACACCCTGGAAGAGTAATTAATTCCCCCCATTGTTTTGACACACCCTGGAAGAGTAATTAATTCCCCCCATTGTTTTGACACACCCTGGAAGAGTAATTAATTCCCCCCATTGTTTTGACACCCCCTGGAAGAGTAATTAATTGCCCCCATTGTTTTGACACACCCTGGAAGAGTAATTAATTCCCCCCATTGTTTTGACACACCCTGGAAGAGTAATTAATTCCCCCCATTGTTTTGACACACCCTGGAAGAGTAATTAATTCCCCCCATTGTTTTGACACACCCTGGAAGAGTAATTAATTCCCCCCATTGTTTTGACACACCCTGGAAGAGTAATTAATTCCCCCCATTGTTTTGACACACCCTGGAAGAGTAATTAATTCCCCCCATTGTTTTGACACACCCTGGAAGAGTAATTAATTCCCCCCATTGTTTTGACACACCCTGGAAGAGTAATTAATTCCCCCCATTGTTTTTGACATCCCCTGGAAGTGTAATTAATTCCCCCCATTGTTTTGACACACCCTGGAAGAGTAATTAATTCCCCCCATTGTTTTGACACACCCTGGAAGAGTAATTAATTCCCCCCATTGTTTTGACACACCCTGGAAGAGTAATTAATTCCCCCCATTGTTTTGACACACCCTGGAAGAGTAATTAATTCCCCCCATTGTTTTGACACACCCTGGAAGAGTAATTAATTCCCCCCATTGTTTTGACACACCCTGGAAGAGTAATTAATTCCCCCCATTGTTTTGACACACCCTGGAAGAGTAATTAATTCCCCCCATTGTTTTGACACACCCTGGAAGAGTAATTAATTCCCCCCCATTGTTTTTGACACCCCCTGGAAGAGTAATTAATTCCCCCCATTGTTTTTGACACCCCCTGGAAGAGTAATTAATTCCCCCCCATTGTTTTGACACACCCTGGAAGAGTAATTTATTCCCCCCATTTTATCCCCTCATCAATATTACAACACCACCTCTCTCTCTCTCTCTCTCCTGCTGCCAGTGGGCTCTCGCCTCATAACTCATTTAGCTTTCTGTTTTTATGTTAGCTCGCTTTCCTCTCTCCATCTCTACCCTACGGGTTTTAACTGAAAGTTCTCCCTGAGTCGACTTATCATTATATAGGACACCTAAACATTTGTCCTTCTCACCATATAGATATATATTATATAGAACGCTGGCTATAATGCATGATTGACTGCCTGTCTTTTGGTTAATGTGTATGTAGGTCTATTCAGGAGGTTTTTACAAAACCCGAGCCTGGAGGTCTGAAGGAATGCTGGTGTTCTGTTCTACCTGATAATTCATTGTACTCACCTGGTGTCCCAGGTCTAAAACAGCCCTTGATTGGACGAAAATAAGGAACACCAGCTGAACTGGCTTCCAGGTCCAGATTTTAATTTGCCTTTGACCTGATACCCCCCTCAGCCTATACAGATGGGTATGGAAAAGCAGTTCTACTAACAGCTAAACAGGCCACACCCCTCGAATCCCTAGCTGACCTCTGATTGGTCCTTGCAGAAAATGACAGGATACAATTGGATATCCTCGGAGCATTGAGAGGTCGGTATCCAATCTTCCCCTTTTTGTCCTTTCCTTTGAAGGAATTGACACAATTCCCCAAGTGGATTCCTATATTGATCCCAAATTGAGGAAAGTAGCATAGATTATATACATTAGTGTTGGGTGGAATAACGCAGGTGTTTGTAGACACTGTGAAGTTCGTAGATTATATAATCATATAGGGTCGATATAGAACGATTACCTTTTCCTCCCTCAGTGTGGCAATTACAGTTGTAGAGGGGTCGAGCTTAATACACACAAATAGTGTGTGTGTGTGTGTGTGTGTCTGTGTGTGTGTCTGTGTGTGTGTGTGTGTGTGTGTGTGTGTGTGTGTGTGTGTGTGTGTGTGTGTGTGTGTGTGTGTGTGTGTGTGTGTGTGTGTGTGTGTGTGTGTGTGTGTGTGTGTCTGTGTGTGTGTGTGTGTGTGTGTGTGTGTGTGTGTGTGTGTGTGTGTGTGTGTGTGTGTGTGTGTGTGTGTGTGTGTGTGTGTGTGTGTGTGTGTATGTGGGTGTGTGTGTGTGTTGTTGTACATATATTACATAGCACCAGTGTATAGCCTTGGCATAACCCTATCCATCTCATGACAATACTATTACCCTAGCCAGCCAGCCAGCCCTGGGCCCCGAAAGCCGGCCATCCCTGGGCCCCATTGCCAGCCATCCCTGGGCCCCATTGCCAGCCATCCCTGGGCCCTGATAGCCAGCCAGCCCTGGGCCCCATTGCCAGCCATCCCTGGGCCCTGATAGCCAGCCATCCCTGGGCCCCATTGCCAGCCATCCCTGGGCCCCATTGCCAGCCATCCCTGGGCCCTGATAGCCAGCCAGCCCTGGGCCCTGATAGCCAGCCAGCCCTTGCCCCTGATAGCCAGCCATCCCTGGGCCCCGTAGCCAGCCATCCCTGAGCCCCGATAGCCAGCCAGCCCTGGGCCCCATAGCCAGCCATCCCTGGGCCCTGATAGCCAGCCATCCCTGGGCCCTGATAGCCAGCCAGCCCTGGGCCCCATTGCCAGCCATCCCTGGGCACTGATAGCCAGCCAGCCCTGGGCCCCATTGCCAGCCATCCCTGGGCCCTATAGCCGGCCATCCCTGGGCCCCGTAGCCAGCCAGCCCTGGGCCCCGTAGCCAGCCAACCCTGAACTACATAAGGAATAGGTTGCCATTTGGGACACAGATGGGATTGGAGTACATCATTAGCCTGCCCCGTCTCAATGAGATTCTATCTCAATGGAACTAACCTGGATAGCTAGAGGTTAGATAAGTATAGCCAAACTAGGCTATTTGTTAGTGCTATCAATTAGAAATAGAGCTAGAATTATATTTTTCATATCGCTGGCTCTCAGCCCAGTCATGTATGGCTCAGTTGCTAGAGGATGTTGCTTGACAAGGCCAGAATTGAGGGTTCAATGCTTTCCAAAATGACATGACTGTAAGCTGCTTTGGATAAAACAAGCTACTGTATGTGTTTTCTGAGCAAAAAAAGAATATATACAGTAAATATATCTACAATTAAATGATCTTCCACCCAGAGACTAGGGCATGGATGTGAGAGAGAAAGAGATAGAGGGCATGGATGTGAGAGAGGCCATGGATGTGAGAGAGAAAGAGAGAGAGTGTCACGTTCCTGACCTGTTTTCTGTTGTTTTTGTATTTGTTTAGTTGGTCAGGGCGTGAGTTGGGGTGGGTAGTCTATGTTATGTGTTTTCTATGTTGGGTTAATGTGTTGCCTGGTATGGTTCTCAATTAGAGGCAGGTGTTTGACGTTTCCTCTGATTGAGAACCATATTAAGGTAGGTTGTTCTCACTGTTTGTTTGTGGGTGATTGTTCCTGTGTCTGTGTATACCACATGGGACTGTTTCGTTTGTTCGTTCGTTTTAGGTAGTCTGTTCCTTTTCGTGCGTTCTTCGTCTTTATGTAAGTTTGTTTGTTTCAGGTCTGTTGCCTTCGTTTATTGTTTTGTAGTTTGTTCTATTGTTCATTAGTGTTTCGTCTTTCATTTAATAAATCAGTATGTATTCATCACCCGCTGCGCCTTGGTCCGTTCATTCACCACAAGACGAACGTAACAGAATCACCCACCAAACCCGGATCAAGCAGCGGGTTAACGGGCAGCAGCGACAGCAGCAGTGGGTCAAGGAGGAATGGACATGGGAGGAGATTCTGGACGGAGAAGGACCCTGGGCAGAGCCAGAGGAGTGTCGCCGCCCCAAAGCGGAGCTGGAGGCATCTAAAGCGGAGAGGCGGCATTATGAGGCGCTAGCAAGGCAGAGCGGCTGGAAGCCCGAGAGGCTCACCCAAAAATTTATTGGGGGGGGCTAAAGGGGAGTGTGGCGAAGTCAGGTAGGATACCTGCGCCAACTTCCCGGGCTTACCGTGGAGAGCGAGAGTACGGGCAGACACCGTGTTACGCAGTAGAGCGCATGGTGTCTCCTGTACGTGTTCATAGCCCGGTGCGGGTTATTCCACCTCCCCGCACTAGCCGGGCTAGATTGAGCATTGAGCCAAGTGCCATGAAGCCGGCTCTACATATCTGGCCTCCAGTACGTCTCCTCGGGCCGGTTTACATGGCACCAGCCTTACGCATGGTGTCCCCGGTTCGCCAACACAGCCCAGTGCGGGTTATTCCACCTCCCCGCACTGGACGGGCTACGGGGAGCATTCAACCAGGTAAGGTTGGGCAGGCTCAGTGCTCAAGGGAGCCAGTACGCCTGCACGGTCCGGTATATCCGGCGCCACCTTCCCGCCCCAGCTCAGTACCACCAGTTCCGGCACCACGCATCAAGCCTCCTGTGCGTCTCCAGAGCCCTGTACGCACTGTTCCTTCTCCCCGCACTCGCCCTGAGGTGCGTGCCCTCAGCCCGGTACCACCAGTGCCGGTACCACGCACCAGGCCTATAGTGCGCTTTGAGAGTCCAGTGTGCCCTGTTCCTGCTCCCCGCACTAGCCTTGAGGTGCGTGTCTCCAGTCCGGTACCACCAGTTCCGGCACCACGCACCAGGCCTGCTGTGCGCCTCAGCAGCTCGGAGTCGGCCGTCTGCCCAACGCCGCCTGCACTGCTCGTCTGCCCAACGCCGCCTGCACTGCTCGTCTGCCCAACGCCCCCTGCACTGCTCGTCTGCCTAACGCCGCCTGCACTGCTCGTCTGCCCAACGCCGCTTGCACTGCTCGTCTGCCCAACGCCGTCTGAGCCATCCGTCTGCCCAGCGCCGTCTGAGCCATCCGTCTGCCCAGCGCCGTCTGGGCCATCCGTCTGCCCAGCGCCGTCTGAGCCATCCGTCTGCCCAGCGCCATCTGAGCCATCCGTCTGCCCAGCGCCATCTGAGCCATCCGTCTGCCGAGCGCCATCTGAGCCATCCGTCTGCCCAGCGCCATCTGAGCCATCCATCTGCCACGAGCCATTAGAGCCGCCCGTCTGTCCCGAGCCATTAGAGCCGTCCGTCAGTCAGGAGCCGCTAAAGCCGTCCGTCAGTCAGGAGCCGCCAGAGCCGCCAGCCAGTCAGGAGCCGCCAGAGCTGCCAGCCAGTCAGGAGCTGCCAGAGCCGCCAGCCAGTCAGGAGCTGCCAGAGCCGCCTTCCAGTCATGAGCTGCCCTCCAGTCATGAGCTGCCCTCCAGTCATGAGCTGCCCTCCAGTCATGAGCTGCCCTCCAGTCATGAGCTGCCCTCCAGTCATGAGCTGCCTTACAGTCATGAGCTGCCCTACAGTCATGAGCTGCCCTACAGTCATGAGCTGCCCTACAGTCATGAGCTGCCCTACAGTCATGGGCTGCCCTACAGTCATGAGCTGCCACACTGTCCGGAGCGATTTCTCTGTCCTAAGCTACCTCTCTGTCCTGAGCTACCTCTCTGTCCTGAGCTACCTCTGTGTCCTGAGCTACCTCTGTGTCCTGAGCTACCTCTCTGTCCTGAGTTATCTCCTCTATTTAGGAGGGACCTTTGGGAAGGTTCCTAGACCAGGGTCGGGGGCGAGGGTCGCCACTCAAGGGACGCTAAGGAGGGGGACAAAGACAGTGGTGGAGTGGTGTCCTCGTCCACCGCCGGAGCCGCCACCGCGGACAGATGCCCACCCAGACCCTCCCCTTGAGTTTTAGGGGTGCGCCCGGGGTTCGCACCTTGAGGGGGGGGGGTTCTGTCACGTTCCTGACCTGTTTTCTGTTGTTTTGTATTTGTTTAGTTGGTCAGGGCGTGAGTTGGGGTGGGTAGTCTATGTTATGTGTTTTCTATGTTGGGTTAATGTGTTGCCTGGTATGGTTCTCAATTAGAGGCAGGTGTTTGACGTTTCCTCTGATTGAGAACCATATTAAGGTAGGTTGTTCTCACTGTTTGTTTGTGGGTGATTGTTCCTGTGTCTGTGTATACCACATGGGACTGTTTCGTTTGTTCGTTCGTTTTAGGTAGTCTGTTCCTGTTCGTGCATTCTTCGTCTTTATGTAAGTTCGTTTGTTTCAGGTCTGTTGCCTTCGTTTATTGTTTTGTAGTTTGTTCTAGTGTTCATTAGTGTTTCGTCTTTCATTTAATAAATCAGTATGTATTCATCACCCGCTGCGCCTTGGTCCGTTCATTCACCACAAGACGAACGTAACAGAGAGGCCATGGATGTGAGAGAGGGCATGGATGTGAGAGAGGGCATGGATGTGAGAGAGAAAGAGAGAGAGGGCATGGATGTGAGAGAGAAAGAGAGAGAGGGCATGGATGTGAGAGAGAAAGAGAGAGAGGGCATGGATGTGAGAGAGGGCATGGATATGAGAGAGAGAAAGAGAGAGAGGGCATGGATGTGAGAGAGAAAGAGAGAGAGGGAATGGATGTGAGAGAGGGCATGGATGTGAGAGAGAAAGAGAGAGAGGGCATGGATGTGAGAGAGGGCATGGATGTGAGAGAGAAAGAGAGAGAGGGCATGGATGTGAGAGAGAAAGAGAGAGAGGCCATGGATGTGAGAGAGAAAGAGAGAGAGGGCATGGATGTGAGAGAGAAAGAGAGAGAGGGCATGGATGTGAGAGAGAAAGAGAGAGAGGGCATGGATGTGAGAGAGAAAGAGAGAGAGGGCATGGATGTGAGAGAGAAAGAGAGAGAGGGCATGGATGTGAGAGAGAAAGAGAGAGAGGGCATGGATGTGAGAGAGAAAGAGAGAGAGGCCATGGATGTGAGAGAGAAAGAGAGAGAGGGCATGGATATGAGAGAGAGAAAGAGAGAGAGGGCATGGATGTGAGAGAGAAAGAGAGAGAGGGCATGGATGTGAGAGAGGGCATGGATATGAGAGAGAGAAAGAGAGAGAGGGCATGGATGTGAGAGAGAAAGAGAGAGAGGGCATGGATGTGAGAGAGAAAGAGAGAGAGGGCATGGATGTGAGAGAGAAAGAGAGAGAGGCCATGGATGTGAGAGAGAAAGAGAGAGAGGGCATGGATGTGAGAGAGAAAGAGAGAGAGGGCATGGATGTGAGAGAGAAAGAGAGAGAGGGCATGGATGTGAGAGAGAAAGAGAGAGAGGCCATGGATGTGAGAGAGAAAGAGAGAGGGCATGGATGTGAGAGAGAAAGAGAGAGAGGCCATGGATGTGAGAGAGAAAGAGAGAGAGGCCATGGATGTGAGAGAGAAAGAGAGAGAGGGCATGGATGTGAGAGAGAAAGAGAGAGAGGGCATGGATGTGAGAGAGAAAGAGAGAGAGGGAATGGATGTGAGAGAGAAAGAGAGAGAGGGCATGGATGTGAGAGAGAAAGAGAGAGAGGGCATGGATGTGAGAGAGAAAGAGAGAGAGGGCATGGATGTGAGAGAGAAAGAGAGAGAGGGCATGGATGTGAGAGAGAAAGAGAGAGAGGGCATGGATGTGAGAGAGAAAGAGAGAGAGGGCATGGATGTGAGAGAGAAAGAGAGAGAGGGCATGGATGTGAGAGAGAAAGAGAGAGAGGGCATGGATGTGAGAGAGAAAGAGAGAGAGGGCATGGATGTGAGAGAGAAAGAGAGAGAGGGAATGGATGTGAGAGAGAAAGAGAGAGAGGGCATGGATGTGAGAGAGAAAGAGAGCGAGGGAATGGATGTGAGAGAGAAAGAGAGAGAGGGCATGGATGTGTGAGAGAAAGAGAGAGAGGGCATGGATGTGAGAGAGAAAGAGAGAGAGGGCATGGATGTGAGAGAGAAAGAGAGAGAGGGCATGGATGTGAGAGAGAGAAAGAGAGAGAGGCCATGGATGTGAGAGAGAAAGAGAGAGAGGGCATGGATGTGAGAGAGAAAGAGAGAGAGGGCATGGATGTGAGAGAGAAAGAGAGAGAGGGCATGGATGTGAGAGAGGGCATGGATGTGAGAGAGAAAGAGAGAGAGGCCATGGATGTGAGAGAGAAAGAGAGAGAGGGCATGGATGTGAGAGAGAAAGATAGAGAGGGCATGGATGTGAGAGAGAAAGATAGAGAGGGCATGGATGTGAGAGAGAAAGAGAGAGAGGGCATGGATGTGAGAGAGAAAGAGAGAGAGGGCATGGATGTGAGAGAGAGAAAGAGAGAGAGGGCCGATAGAAACATAATGAGAGAGAGAAACAGAGAGACCAAGAAAGAAAGAGATGTTGGAGAAAGGGAACGCAGGAAAGAAAGGAATGGTAATTTGAAGGGTTAAATGTGTCTGTCAGGGGAGACATCTCTCATCAGACTAAGAGGCCCATCTCTTCGCTATCAGCAACCATCACACACTTAACTCTGGTTAGCTCTACACAACAAAACATTAGCATTTCTGCCAACCACCGTTTTGTGTTTTGTTGTCTTCCTCAGCGCTCCACCGCTGAGTGCTAACAGGAGTTAATAACATCCTCCTCAAGAGGAAGGGGTTTCTGTGTCTCTGTAACGAGTGTCCTGGGAGTCAGGAAGTTCAGGAAGTGTCTAATTTAATAAACAAATTAACAAAACAAGAAAACACGAAAAAACGCACAGACAGGAAACTGAAACGGAAACCATAACGCCTGGAGAAGGAACCGAAGGGAGGGACATATATAGAGAAGGAACCAAAGGGAGTGACATATATAGGAAAGGAACCAAAGGGAGGGACATATATAGGGAAGGAACCAAAGGGAGTGACATATATAGGGAAGGAACCAAAGGGAGTGACATATATTGGGAAGGAACCAAAGGGAGTGACATATATTGGGAAGGAACCAAAGGGAGTGACATATATAGGGAAGGAACCAAAGGGAGTGACATATATTGGGAAGGAACCAAAGGGAGTGACATATATAGGGAAGGAACCAAAGGGAGTGACATATATAGGGAAGGAACCAAAGGAAGGGACATATATAGGGAAGGAACCAAAGGGAGGGACATATATAAGGAAGGAACCAAAGGGAGTGACATATATAGGGAAGGAACCAAAGGGAGTGACATATATAGGGAAGGAACCAAAGGGAGTGACATATATAGGGAAGGAACCAAAGGGAGGGACATATATAGGGAAGGAACCAAAGGGAGGGACATATATAGGGAAGGAACCAAAGGGAGTGACATATATAGGGAAGGAACCAAAGGGAGTGACATATATAGGGAAGGAACCAAAGGGAGGGACATATATAGGGAAGGAACCAAAGGGAGGGACATATATAGAGAAGGAACCAAAGGGAGTGACATATATAGAGAAGGAACCAAAGGGAGTGACATATATAGGGAAGGAACCAAAGGGAGTGACATATATAGGGAAGGAACCAAAGGGAGGGACATATATAGGGAAGGAACCAAAGGGAGGGACATATATAGAGAAGGAACCAAAGGGAGTGACATATATAGGGAAGGAACCAAAGGGAGTGACATATATAGGGAAGGAACCAAAGGGAGTGACATATATTGGGAAGGAACCAAAGGGAGTGACATATATAGGGAAGGAACCAAAGGGAGGGACATATATAGAGAAGGAACCAAAGGGAGTGACATATATAGGGAAGGAACCAAAGGGAGTGACATATATAGGGAAGGAACCAAAGGGAGGGACATATATAGGGAAGGAACCAAAGGGAGTGACAGATATAGGGAAGGAAACAAAGGGAGTGACATATATAGGGAAGGAACCAAAGGGAGGGACATATATAGGGAAGGAACCAAAGGGAGTGACAGATATAGGGAAGGAACCAAAGGGAGTGACATATATAGGGAAGGAACCAAAGGGAGGGACATATATAGGGAAGGAACCAAAGGGAGGGACATATATAGGGAAGGAACCAAAGGGAGTGACATATATAGAGAAGGAACCAAAGGGAGTGACATATATAGGGAAGGAACCAAAGGGAGTGACATATATAGGGAAGGAACCAAAGGGAGTGACATATATAGGGAAGGAACCAAAGGGAGTGACATATATAGAGAAGGAACCAAAGGGAGTGACAAATATAGGGAAGGAACCAAAGGGAGGGACATATATAGGGAAGGAACCAAAGGGAGTGACATATATAGGGAAGGAACCAAAGGGAGGGACATATATAGGGAAGGAACCAAAGGGAGTGACAAATATAGGGAAGGAACCAAAGGGAGGGACATATATAGGGAAGGAACCAAAGGGAGTGACATATATAGGGAAGGAACCAAAGGGAGTGACATATATAGGGAAGGAACCAAAGGGAGTGACAGATATAGGGAAGGAACCAAAGGGAGTGACATATATAGGGAAGGAACCAAAGGGAGTGACAGATATAGGGAAGGAACCAAAGGGAGGGACATATATAGAGAAGGAACCAAAGGGAGTGACATATATAGGGAAGGAACCAAAGGGAGTGACATATATAGGGAAGGAACCAAAGGGAGTGACAGATATAGGGAAGGAACCAAAGGGAGTGACATATATAGGGAAGGAACCAAAGGGAGGGACATATATAGGGAAGGAACCAAAGGGAGGGACATATATAGGGAAGGAACCAAAGGGAGTGACATATATAGAGAAGGAACCAAAGGGAGTGACATATATAGGGAAGGAACCAAAGGGAGTGACATATATAGGGAAGGAACCAAAGGGAGTGACATATATAGGGAAGGAACCAAAGGGAGTGACATATATAGAGAAGGAACCAAAGGGAGTGACAAATATAGGGAAGGAACCAAAGGGAGGGACATATATAGGGAAGGAACCAAAGGGAGTGACATATATAGGGAAGGAACCAAAGGGAGGGACATATATAGGGAAGGAACCAAAGGGAGTGACAAATATAGGGAATGAACCAAAGGGAGGGACATATATAGGGAAGGAACCAAAGGGAGTGACATATATAGGGAAGGAACCAAAGGGAGGGACATATATAGGGAAGGAACCAAAGGGAGTGACATATATAGGGAAGGAACCAAAGGGAGTGACAAATATAGGGAAGGAACCAAAGGGGAGTGACATATATAGGGAAGGAACCAAAGGGAGTGACATAAATAGAGAAGGAACCAAAGGGAGTGACATATATAGGGAAGGCACCAAAGGGAGTGACATATATAGGGAAGGAACCAAAGGGAGTGACATATATAGGGAAGGAACCAAAGGGAGTGACATATATAGGGAAGGAACCGAAGTGAGTGACATATATAGAGAAGGAACCAAAGGGAGTGACATATATAGGGAAGGAACCAAAGGGAGTGACATATATAGGGAAGGAACCAAAGGGAGTGACATATATAGGGAAGGAACCAAAGGTAGGGACATATATAGGGAAGGAACCAAAGGGAGTGACATATATAGGGAAGGAACCAAAGGGAGTGACATATATAGAGAAGGAACCAAAGGGAGTGACAAATATAGGGAAGGAACCAAAGGGAGGGACATATATAGGGAAGGAACCAAAGGGAGTGACATATATAGGGAAGGAACCAAAGGGAGGGACATATATAGGGAAGGAACCAAAGGGAGTGACAAATATAGGGAATGAACCAAAGGGAGGGACATATATAGGGAAGGAACCAAAGGGAGTGACATATATAGGGAAGGAACCAAAGGGAGGGACATATATAGGGAAGGAACCAAAGGGAGTGACATATATAGGGAAGGAACCAAAGGGAGTGACAAATATAGGGAAGGAACCAAAGGGGAGTGACATATATAGGGAAGGAACCAAAGGGAGTGACATAAATAGAGAAGGAACCAAAGGGAGTGACATATATAGGGAAGGCACCAAAGGGAGTGACATATATAGGGAAGGAACCAAAGGGAGTGACATATATAGGGAAGGAACCAAAGGGAGTGACATATATAGGGAAGGAACCGAAGGGAGTGACATATATAGAGAAGGAACCAAAGGGAGTGACATATATAGGGAAGGAACCAAAGGGAGTGACATATATAGGGAAGGAACCAAAGGGAGTGACATATATAGGGAAGGAACCAAAGGTAGGGACATATATAGAGAAGGAACCAAAGGGAGGGACATATATAGGGAAGGTAATCGGGGAAGTGATGGAAGTCCAGGTGAGTCTGATGACGAACAGGTGCGCGTAACGATGGTGACAGGTGTGCGCCATAACGAGCAGCCTGGCGACCTAGAGGCCGGAGAGGGAGCACACGTCACAGTCTAAGAGGTACAGTATATACTTTGAGACAAACAATGTGTAATAAAATGACTTCCGAAATAAAAAGGCCCATTAGTAAAAATACTCCACTGAGAAGTCTTTAAAAGTATATTATTATATTTCAATGGATCTCCGAATAAATTGTTAGGAATTGTCTTTGTAAGAAGAACCCTTTCAACATCCTATCAGAGTTCCCTCCCTGGCTCACACACACACACACACACACACACACACACACACACACACACACACACACACACACACACACACACACACACACACACACACACACACACACACCTTCACATGCATACACACACACCTTCACATACACACACACACCTTCACATACACACACACCTTCACATACACACACACCTTCACATACACACACACGCACACACATACATACGCACACACACACAGGAACGATACTGAGCAGGATGAGTCAACCCATCATGGTCAAAAGCACTGTTGGAGGAACGTCTAATTCTGCTGTGAGACTGTGAGAGCTCGTTCTGTTTGTATGTGGCTGTCGATCCTCTGCTGTGAGAGCTCGTTCGGTTTGTGTGTGGCTGTCGATCCTCTGCTGTGAGAGCTCGTTCGGTTTGTGTGTGGCTGTCCGTCCTCTGCTGTGAGAGCTCGTTCGGTTTGTGTGTGGCTTTCGATTCTCTGCTGTGAGAGCTCGTTCGGTTTGTGTGTGGCTTTCGATTCTCTGCTGTGAGAGCTCGTTCGGTTTGTGTGTGGCTGTCCGTCCTCTGCTGTGAGAGCTCGTTCGGTTTGTGTGTGGCTGTCGATTCTCTGCTGTGAGAGTTTGTTGGTGTGTGTGGCTGTCCGTCCTTGTCTATCTCAAAGAGAATCTGAGACTCAGTGGGGAGAGGATTTCCAACGCAGCTGGAAGAGCTGGACGAATTACAAGGCGTGGTGTCTGTGTGTGTGTGTGTGTTTGTCCACACGGCTTAGCGAAGGCACCAATTGAGTAATGAATGACTCACTGATGTCATGTCTACTGGACAACATTTTACATGACATTTTACCTCCCGAGTGGCGCAGCGGTCTAAGGCAGTGCTAGAGGTGTCACAATCGACCTTGGTTCATTCCCAGGCTGTGTCACAACCCGGCTGTGATCGGAGTCCAACAGGGCGGCGCACAATTGGTCCAGCGTCGTCCGTGTTAGGGCAGGGTTTGGTCCAGCGTCGTCCGTGTTAGGGCAGGGTTTGGTCCAGCGTCGTCAATTTACAGGAGCAATTAGGGTTAAGTGCCTTGCTCAAGTGTAACAGTTTAACTTTAGTCCGTCCTCTCGCCCCGACCCGGCAGCGAACCAGGGACCCTCTGCACACATCAACAACAGTCACCCACTGAAGCGTCATTACCCATCGCTCCACAAAAGCCACGGCCCTTGCAGAGCAAGGGGAACCACTACTTCAGGGTCTCAAAGCGAGTGACGTCACCGATTGAAATGCTATTAGCGCGCAGCACCGCTAACTAACTAGCCATTTCACATCCGTTACACAAGGACACATCGACAGATTGTTCACCTACTTGGCTCGGGGTTTATAAACAGCAACCTTTCGGTTACTGGCCCAACATTCTTAATCACTAGGCTACCTGTCACCCCAACAGTGGTTCTGATCACACCTGGGTTCAAATACTGTTCAATATCTTTCAAATACTTTCAGTGTTTGCTTTAGCCTGTCTTGAGTGCCAGATGGGTGGGGTTTGCACTTTTGGAATTGTTCTATTTGTTATTTTGCAAGCTCAATCAAGCACAGATAAAGTATGTGTGTGTGCGTGTGTGTGTGTACGTGTGCGTGTGTGTGTGTACACGTGTGTGTGTGTGTGTGTACACGTGTGTGTGTGTACACGTGTGTGTGTGTGTGTGTGTGTGTGTGTGTGTGTGTGTGTGTGTGTGTGTGTGTGTGTGTGTGTGTGTGTGTGTGTGTGTGTGTGTGTGTGTGTGTGTGTGTGTACACCGGTGTGTGTGTGTGTGTGTGCGTACACCGGTGTGTGTTTGTTAGGATTCCCAGCAGGAGTAAAAGTATGTCCCTAGTCCGCAGAAATAGCTCGGTCCCTTCACCTATAATCCCCTCTCTCTGCACAGGTGACATCAGCTGCTCTAAGACTAACCATCACCCACTACAGGGGTGTGGGGAAAGGTGAGAAACACTTGGGGTGCGTTCAGTTGGCAGCAAACTGAAGAAAATGTTTTGCAACTGAAACCCCTACTACCATCTGCCTCAAAGTAATTTCCTGCAATATCACCAGACCTGGGTTAAAATACTGTTTCACCAGACCTGGGTTAAATACTGTTTCACCAGACCTGGGTTAAAATACTGTTTCACCAGACCTGGGTTAAAATACTGTTTCACCATACCTGGGTTAAAATACTGCTTCACCAGACCTGGGTTAAAATACTGCTTCACAAGACCTGGGTTAAAATACTGTTTCACCAGACCTGGGTTAAAATACTGTTTCACCAGACCTGGGTTAAAATACTGTTTCACAAGACCTGGGTTAAGATACTGTTTCACAAGACCTGGGTTAAAATACTGTTTCACCAGACCTGGGTTAAAATACTGCTTCATCAGACCTGGGTTAAATACTGCTTCACCAGACCTGGGTTAAAATACTGCTTCACCAGACCTGGGTTAAAATACTGCTTCACCAGACCTGGGTTAAAATACTGCTTCACCAGATCTGGGTTAAAATCCTGCTTCACCAGACCTGGGTTAAAATACTGCTTCACCAGACCTGGGTTAAAATCCTGCTTCACCAGACCTGGGTTAAAATCCTGCTTCACCAGACCTGGGTTAAAATACTGCTTCACCAGACCTGGGTTAAAATCCTGCTTCACCAGACCTGGGTTAAAATACTGCTTCACCAGACCTGGGTTAAATACTGCTTCACCAGACCTGGGTTAAAATACTGCTTCACCAGACCTGGGTTAAAATACTGCTTCACCAGACCTGGGTTAAAATACTGCTTCACCAGATCTGGGTTAAAATACTGCTTCACCAGACCTGGGTTAAAATACTGCTTCACCAGACCTGGGTTAAAATACTGCTTCACCAGACCTGGGTTAAAATACTGCTTCACCAGACCTGGGTTAAAATACTGCTTCACCAGACCTGGGTTAAAATACTGCTTCACCAGACCTGGGTTAAAATACTGCTTCACCAGAACTGGGTTAAAATACTGTTTCACCAGACTTGGGTTAAAATACTGTTTCACAAGACCTGGGTTAAAATACTGTTTCACAAGACCTGGGTTAAAATACTGCTTACCAGACCAGGGTTAAAATCCTGCTTCACCAGACCTGGGTTAAAATACTGCTTCACCAGACCTGGCTTAAAATACTGCTTCACAAGACCTGGGTTAAAATACTGCTTCACAAGACCTGGGTTAAAATACTGCTTCACAAGACCTGGGTTAAAATACTGCTTCACAAGACCTGGGTTAAAATACTTATTCACCAGACCTGGGTTAAATACTGCTTCACCAGACCTGGGTTAAAATACTGCTTCACCAGACCTGGGTTAAAATACTGCTTCACAAGACCTGGGTTAAAATCCTGCTTCACCAAACCTGGGTTCAAATACTGCTTCACCAGACCTGGGTTAAAATCCTGCTTCGCCAGACCTGGGTTAAAATACTGCTTCACCAGACCTGGGTTAAAATCCTGCTTCGCCAGACCTGGGTTAAAATACTGCTTCACCAGACCTGGCTTAAAATACTGCTTCACCAGACCTGGCTTAAAATACTGCTTCACAAGACCTGGGTTAAAATACTGCTTCACAAGACCTGGGTTAAAATACTGCTTCACAAGACCTGGGTTAAAATACTGCTTCACCAGACCTGGGTTAAATACTGCTTCACCAGACCTGGGTTAAAATCCTGCTTCACCAGACCTGGGTTAAAATACTGCTCCACAAGACCTGGGTTAAAATCCTGCTTCACCAGACCTGGGTTAAAATACTGCTTCACCAGACCTGGGTTAAAATACTGCTTCACCAGACCTGGGTTAAAATACTGTTTCACCAGACTTGGGTTAAAATACTGTTTCACAAGACCTGGGTTAAAATACTGTTTCACAAGACCTGGGTTAAAATACTGCTTACCAGACCAGGGTTAAAATCCTGCTTCACCAGACCTGGGTTAAAATACTGCTTCACCAGACCTGGCTTAAAATACTGCTTCACAAGACCTGGTTTAAAATACTGCTTCACAAGACCTCGGTTAAAATACTGCTTCACAAGACCTGGGTTAAAATACTGCTTCACAAGACCTGGGTTAAAATACTTCTTCACCAGACCTGGGTTAAATACTGCTTCACCAGACATGGGTTAAAATACTGCTTCACCAGACCTGGGTTAAAATACTGCTTCACAAGACCTGGGTTAAAATCCTGCTTCACCAGACCTGGGTTAAAATCCTGCTTCACCAGACCTGGGTTAAAATACTGCTTACCAGACCTGGGTTAAAATCCTGCTTCACCAGACCTGGGTTAAAATACTGCTTCACCAGACCTGGCTTAAAATACTGCTTCACCAGACCTGGCTTAAAATACCGCTTCACAAGACCTGGGTTAAAATACTGCTTCACAAGACCTGGGTTAAAATACTGCTTCACAAGACCTGGGTTAAAATACTGCTTCACCAGACCTGGGTTAAATACTGCTTCACCAGACCTGGGTTAAAATACTGCTTCACCAGACCTGGGTTAAAATACTGCTTCACAAGACCTGGGTTAAAATCCTGCTTCACCAGACCTGGGTTAAAATCCTGCTTCACCAGACCTGGGTTAAAATACTGCTTCACAAGACCTGGGTTAAAATACTGCTTCACCAGACCTGGGTTAAAATCCTGCTTCACCAGACCTGGGTTAAAATACTGCTTCACCAGATCTGGGTTAAAATACTGCTTCACCAGACCTGGGTTAAAATACTGCTTCACCAGACCTGGGTTAAAATACTGCTTCACCAGACCTGGGTTAAAATACTGCTTCACCAGACCTGGGTTAAAATACTGCTTCACCAGACCTGGGTTAAAATACTGCTTCACCAGACCTGGGTTAAAATACTGCTTCACCAGACCTGGGTTAAATACTGCTTCACCAGACCTGGGTTAAAATACTGCTTCACCAGACCTGGGTTAAAATCCTGCTTCACCAGACCTGGGTTAAAATACTGTTTCACCAGACTTGGGTTAAAATACTGTTTCACAAGACCTGGGTTAAAATACTGTTTCACAAGACCTGGGTTAAAATACTGCTTACCAGACCAGGGTTAAAATCCTGCTTCACCAGACCTGGGTTAAAATACTGCTTCACCAGACCTGGCTTAAAATACTGCTTCACAAGACCTGGGTTAAAATACTGCTTCACAAGACCTGGGTTAAAATACTGCTTCACAAGACCTGGGTTAAAATACTGCTTCACAAGACCTGGGTTAAAATACTTCTTCACCAGACCTGGGTTAAATACTGCTTCACCAGACCTGGGTTAAAATACTGCTTCACCAGACCTGGGTTAAAATACTGCTTCACAAGACCTGGGTTAAAATCCTGCTTCACCAGACCTGGGTTAAAATCCTGCTTCACCAGACCTGGGTTAAATACTGCTTCACCAGACCTGGGTTAAAATCCTGCTTCACCCGACCTGGGTTAAAATCCTGCTTCACCAGACCTGGGTGAAAATACTGTTTCACCAGACCTGGGTTAAAATACTGCTTCACCAGACCTGGGTTAAATACTGCTTCACCAGACCTGGGTTAAAATACTGCTTCACCAGACCTGGGTTAAAATACTGTTTCACCAGACCTGGGTTAAAATACTGCTTCACCAGACCTGGGTTAAAATCCTGCTTCACCAGACCTGGGTTAAAATCCTGCTTCACCAGACCTGGGTTAAAATCCTGCTTCACCAGACCTGGGTTAAAATCCTGCTTCACCAGACCTGGGTTAAAATACTGCTTCACCAGACCTGGGTTAAAATCCTGCTTCACCAGACCTGGGTTAAAATCCTGCTTCACCAGACCTGGGTTAAAATACTGCTTCACCAGACCTGGGTTAAAATCCTGCTTCACCAGACCTGGGTTAAAATCCTGCTTCACCAGACCTGGGTTAAAATACTGCTTCACCAGACCTGGGTTAAAATTCTGCTTGAGGTCGTACAAATCTTTTGAGCATATGCTCTAGCCTGCCTAGCGTGGGCAGGATTTGGGACTATTCCACTGATCTATTAAGCCAGGTGAACTCCATCATAGACAGATCAAGTAAAGCAGGTCTTTATAGGACTGTTACGGTGGTCGTATTACCACACCGGTGGTCACGAGTCATGAAAGAAGTCAAATTCCAAATTCCAGGTAATTAGGTTTCTTCAAACTATGATGCTGCTGCTGGTCATTGGTACCCTACCACACAAGATAACTGCCTGGTAATCAGCACTCTATTGTCCCTCTTAATTAACACTCTGACATCAATGTAAATGTAATTTCGAAAATCGAATCAAACACTTCATGAGAGGCCATGAGCTCATGTTGCGCAACATTTTTATATGCTTTTGTGAGAGAAAACAGATTGATGGCCTCTATTAAAAAAAGAGAGGAGGTTCCCATCAGCTGTCTATAGACTAGGCCTACTATATTGATTTCTTAACTGTCCTAATAATAAACACACTGCTTATATTTACAACAGGAGTATAGCCTACCTGGCTGGTATGAAAATAAACCACTGGAAAAGCGTCCTCCATTCTCTATTTAAGTGCAAAGATGTCATATATTTCTTCCCGCTGACCCTGTTTCAATACAGGTGCATGATAATGGTCCATTCTAAACCTAAACAAATTTCACATATATATTATTTAGTTTAAATAAAGACAAGATTAAATCAAGAATAGTCTGATGGTGACAATATTAGCCTATCACCTGTGAAGGATATATTATCACCTGTGAAGGATATATTATTACCTGTGAAGGATAAATTATCACCTGTGAATTATATATTATCACCTGTGAATGATATATTATCACCTGTGAAGGATATATTATCACCTGTGAAGGATATATTATCACCTGTGAAGGATATATTATCACCTGTGAATGATATATTATCACCTGTGAAAGATATATTATCACCTGTGAATGATATATTATCACCTGTGAATGATATATTATCACATGTGAATGATATATTATCACCTGTGAAGGATATATTATCACCTTTGAATGATATATTATCACCTGTGAATTATATATTATCACCTGTGAATTATATATTATCACCTGTGAATTATATATTATCACCTGTGAATTACATATTATCACCTGTGAAAGGCAAGAAACAATGCCTTTTTTTGTGACTTTTTCTAATTATAGTCGCACACCTCGTGTAGCCTAGCCCATAGGCCCGTATGTTTTAATAAGGTTTGTATCACACCTCATGTAGCCTAGCCCATAGGCCCATATGCTTTGATAAGGTTTGTATCACACCTCATGTATCCTAGCCCATAGGCCCGTATGTTTTATTTAGGTTTGTATCACAACCAAACTGGCCAAATATCCATCTGTATAGAACCATCTAGTTAATAATAGTCAAGTATAGAACCATCTAGTTAATAATAGTCAAGTATAGAACCATCTAGTTAATAATAGTCAAGTATAGAACCATCTAGTTAATAGTCAAGTATAGAACCATCTAGTTAATAATAGTCAAGTATAGAACCATCTAGTTAATAGTCAAGTATAGAACCATCTAGTTAATAATAGTCAAGTATAGAACCATCTAGTTAATAGTCAAGTATAGAACCATCTAGTTAATAATAGTCAACTATAGAACCATCTAGTTAATAGTCAAGTATAGAACCATCTAGTTAATAATAGTCAAGTATAGAACCATCTAGTTAATAATAGTCAAGTATAGAACCATCTAGTCAAAAATAGTTAAGTATGGACCCATCTAGTTAATAATAGTCAAGTATAGAACCATCTAGTTAATAATAGTCAAGTATAGAACCATCTAGTTAATAATAGTCAAGTATAGAACCATCTAGTTAATAATAGTCAAGTATAGAACCATCTAGTTAATAGTCAAGTATAGAACCATCTAGTTAATAATAGTCAAGTATAGAACCATCTAGTTAATAGTCAAGTATAGAACCATCTAGTTAATAATAGTCAAGTATAGAACCATCTAGTTAATAGTCAAGTATAGAACCATCTAGTTAATAGTCAAGTATAGAACCATCTAGTTAATAGTCAAGTATAGAACCATCTAGTTAATAGTCAAGTATAGAACCATCTAGTTAATAGTCAAGTATAGAACCATCTAGTTAATAATAGTCAAGTATAGAACCATCTAGTTAATAGTCAAGTATAGAACCATCTAGTTAATAGTCAAGTATAGAACCATCTAGTTAATAATAGTCAAGTATAGAACCATCTAGTTAATAGTCAAGTATAGAACCATCTAGTTAATAGTCAAGTATAGAACCATCTAGTTAATAGTCAAGTATAGAACCATCTAGTTAATAGTCAAGTATAGAACCATCTAGTTAATAGTCAAGTATAGAACCATCTAGTTAATAATAGTCAAGTATAGAACCATCTAGTTAATAGTCAAGTATAGAACCATCTAGTTAATAGTCAAGTATAGAACCATCTAGTTAATAATAGTCAAGTATAGAACCATCTAGTTAATAGTCAAGTATAGAACCATCTAGTTAATAGTCAAGTATAGAACCATCTAGTTAATAGTCAAGAATAGAACCATCTAGTTAATAATAGTCAAGTATAGAACCATCTAGTTAATAGTCAAGTATAGAACCATCTAGTTAATAATAGTCAAGTATAGAACCATCTAGTTAATAATAGTCAAGTATAGAACCATCTAGTTAATAGTCAAGTATAGAACCATCTAGTTAATAGTCAAGTATAGAACCATCTAGTTAATAGTCAAGTAGAGAACATCTAGTTAATAATAGTCAAGTATAGAACCATCTAGTTAATAGTCAAGTATAGAACCATCTAGTTAATAATAGTCAAGTATAGAACCATCTAGTTAATAATAGTCAAGTATAGAACCATCTAGTTAATAATAGTCAAGTATAGAACCATCTAGTTAATAGTCAAGTATAGAACCATCTAGTTAATAATAGTCAAGTATAGAACCATCTAGTTAATAGTCAAGTATAGAACCATCTAGTTAATAATAGTCAAGTATAGAACCATCTAGTTAATAATAGTCAAGTATAGAACCATCTAGTTAATAATAGTCAAGTATAGAACCATCTAGTTAATAGTCAAGTATAGAACCATCTAGTTAATAATAGTCAAGTATAGAACCATCTAGTTAATAGTGTCACGCCCTGACCAAGGAGAGCCGTTGGTTCTCCATGGTGTCTAGGTCAGAGCGTGACTAGGGGGGTGTTCTAGTCATTTTGTTTCTATGTTTTGGGATTGAGTATGGTTCCCAATTAGAGGCAGCTGATTATCGTTGTCTCTAATTGGGGATCATACTTAAGGGTTCCCTTTTCCTACCTGCTTTATGGGATATTGTTTTGAATGAGTGCATGTAGCACCTCAGTACTGCACCGTCGTTGTTTGTTTCTTGTTTTTTGTTTAAAAATTTCACTAGAATAAAGATGTGGAACTTTAATCACGCTGCACCTTGGTCTGTCTCTCCACACAACCGTGACACATAGTCAAGTACAGAACCATCTATTAAACGGTGAAATATATAGGAATATCACATTAAACAAAACAACTTCCGGGTAACACCAAGTTAACCGTTTTAAATATCTGGACTGGAACCTTGCAGGGACAGATTCTCACAAACACAAACACAAAGGAAGAATGGAAGAAAATAGACTGAGATAGGATGTCACATTAGACTGCTTGGAACGCCCCAGGTTTTCTAGGGCACTGTTTTGCCAGGGTGAACAAACATGTCATGCATCCCAAATCGCCTACCTGTTCCCTATGTAGTACACTACTTTGACCTTGGTCCTAAATAGGGAATAGGATGCCATTTTGGGAGGCATCGACGGTGACGCCTGAGGACAAGGACGAGAATGCGAGGCAACTCGACCCCCTGTACATACTGCTGCTGTTACATAAGACAGAGAGAAAGTCCCAGGTTTGAACTCTGCCTCAGAGCAGGGAAAGTACAGAGAACAGAGAACATGACGCGAGCACAGAGGGGTAGTGTGCTAATATACCTCTGTGCCATGCCAGGGGATGGTCTGGTTAATATACAGTAGCTCTGTGCCATGCCAGGGGATGGTCTGGTTAATATACAGTAGCTCTGTGCCATGCCAGGGGATGGTCTGGTTAATATAGCACTGTGCCATGCCAGGGGATGGTCTGGTTAATATACAGTAGCTCTGTGCCATGCCAGGGGATGGTCTGGTTAATATAGCACTGTGCCATGCCAGGGGATGGTCTGGTTAATATACAGTAGCTCTGTGCCATGCCAGGGGATGGTCTGGTTAATATACAGTAGCTCTGTGCCATGCCAGGGGATGGTCTGGTTAATATAGCACTGTGCCATGCCAGGGGATGGTCTGGTTAATATACAGTAGCTCTGTGCCATGCCAGGGGATGGTCTGGTTAATATAGCACTGTGCCATGCCAGGGGATGGTCTGGTTAATATACAGTAGCTCTGTGCCATGCCAGGGGATGGTCTGGTTAATATAGCACTGTGCCATGCCAGGGGATGGTCTGGTTAATATAGCTCTGTGCCATGCCAGGGGAAGGTCTGGTTAATATAGCACTGTGCCATGCCAGGGGATGGTCTGGTTAATATAGCACTGTGCCATGCCAGGGGATGGTCTGGTTAATATAGCACAGTGCCATGCCAGGGGATGGTCTGGTTAATATAGCACAGTGCCATGCCAGGGGATGGTCTGGTTAATATAGCTCTGTGTCATGCCAGGGGATGGTCTGGTTAATATAGCACTGTGCCATGCCAGGGGATGGTCTGGTTAATATAGCACTGTGCCATGCCAGGGGATGGTCTGGTTAATATAGCACTGTGCCATGCCAGGGGATGGTCTGGTTAATATAGCACTGTGCCATGCCAGGGGATGGTCTGGTTAATATAGCACTGTGTCATGCCAGGGGATGGTCTGGTTAATATAGCACAGTGCCATGCCAGGGGATGGTCTGGTTAATATAGCTCTGTGCCATGCCAGGGGATGGTCTGGTTAATATAGCTCTGCGCCATGCCAGGGGATGGTCTGGTTAATATAGCACTGTGCCATGCCAGGGGATGGTCTGGTTAATATAGCTCTGTGCCATGCCAGGGGATGGTCTGGTTAATATAGCTCTGTGCCATGCCAGGGGATGGTCTGGTTAATATAGCACTGTGCCATGCCAGGGGATGGTCTGGTTAATATAGCACTGTGCCATGCCAGGGGATGGTCTGGTTAATATAGCACTACACCATGCCCTCTACTACCCTCCACAACATAACCTTCACTATGTCACCAGGACATATACAGGATACTACCCTCCACAACACTATGTCACCAGGACATATACAGGATACTACCCTCCACAACACTATGTCACCAGGACATATACAGGATACTACCCTCCACAACACTATGTCACCAGGACATATACAGGATACTACCCTCCACAACACTATGTCACCAGGACATATACAGGATACTACCCTCCACAACATAACCTTCACTATGTCACCAGGACATATACAGAATACTACCCTCTACAACACTATGTCACCAGGACATATACAGGATACTACCATCTACAACATAACCTTCACTATGTCACCAGGACATATACAGGATACTACCCTCCACAACACTATGTCACCAGGACATATACAGGATACTACCCTCCACAACACTATGTCACCAGGACATATACAGGATACTACCCTCCACAACACTATGTCACCAGGACATATACAGGATACTACCCTCCACAACATAACCTTCCCTATGTCACCAGGACATATACAGGATACTACCCTCTACAACATAACCTTCACTATGTCACCAGGACATATACAGGATACTACCATCCACAACATAACCTTCACTATGTCACCAGGACATATACAGGATACTACCATCCACAACATAACCTTCACTATTTCACCAGGACATATACAGGATACGACCCTCTACAACATAACCTTCACTATGTCACCAGGACATATACAGGATGCTACCCTAAACAACACTATGTCACCAGGACATATACAGGATACTACCCTCCACAACACTATGTCACCAGGACATATACAGGATACTACCCTCCACAACATAACCTTCACTATGTCACCAGGACATATACAGAATACTACCCTCTACAACACTATGTCACCAGGACATATACAGGATACTACCCTCTACAACACTATGTCACCAGGACGTATACAGGATACTACCCTTCACAACATAACCTTCACTATGTCACCAGGACATATACAGGATGCTACCCTCCACAACACTATGTCACCAGGACATATACAGGATACTACCCTTCACAACATAACCACTATGTCACCAGGACATATACAGGATACTACCCTCCACAACATAACCTTCACTATGTCACCAGGACATATACAGAATACTACCCTCTACAACACTATGTCACCAGGACATATACAGGATGCTACCCTCCACAACACTATGTCACCAGGACATATACAGGATGCTACCCTAAACAACACTATGTCACCAGGACATATACAGGATACTACCCTCCACAACACTATGTCACCAGGACATATACAGGATACTACCCTCCACAACATAACCTTCACTATGTCACCAGGACATATACAGGATACTACCCTCTACAACATAACCTTCACTATGTCACCAGGACATATACAGGATACTACCCTCCACAACACTATGTCACCAGGACATATACAGGATACTACCCTCCACAACACTATGTCACCAGGACATATACAGGATACTACCCTCCACAACACTATGTCACCAGGACATATACAGGATACTACCCTCCACAACATAACCTTCCCTATGTCACCAGGACATATACAGGATACTACCCTCTACAACATAACCTTCACTATGTCACCAGGACATATACAGGATACTACCATCCACAACATAACCTTCACTATGTCACCAGGACATATACAGGATACTACCATCCACAACATAACCTTCACTATTTCACCAGGACATATACAGGATACTACCCTCCACAACACTATGTCACCAGGACATATACAGGATACTACCCTTCACAACATAACCTTCACTATGTCACCAGGACATATACAGGATACTACCCTCCACAACACTATGTCACCAGGACATATACAGGATACTACCCTCCACAACATAACCTTCACTATGTCACCAGGACATACACAGGATACTACCCTCCTCAACATAACCTTCACTATGTCACCAGGGCATATACAGGATACTAACCTCCACAACACTATGTCACCAGGATATATACAGGAGACTACCCTCCACAACACTATGTCACCAGGACATATACAGGATACTACCCTCCACAACACTATGTCACCAGGACATATACAGGATACTACCCTCCACAACACTATGTCACCAGGACATATAAAGGATACTACCCTCCTCAACATAACCTTCACTATGTCACCAGGACATATACAGGATGCTACCCTCCACAACACTATGTCACCAGGACATATACAGGATATTACCCTCTACAACACTATGTCACCAGGACATATACAGGATGCTACCCTCCACAACACTATGTCACCAGGACATATACAGGATACTACCCTCTACAACACTATGTCACCAGGACATATACAGGATACTACCCTCCACAACACTATGTCACCAGGATATATACAGGATACTACCCTCTACAACATAACCTTCACTATGTCTGCAGGACATATACAGGATACTACCCTCCACAACACTATGTCACCAGGACATATACAGGATACTACCCTTCACAACATAACCTTCACTATGTCACCAGGACATATACAGGATACTACCCTCCACAACACTATGTCACCAGGACATATACAGGATACTACCCTCCACAACATAACCTTCACTATGTCACCAGGACATACACAGGATACTACCCTCCTCAACATAACCTTCACTATGTCACCAGGGCATATACAGGATATTAACCTCCACAACACTATGTCACCAGGATATATACAGGATACTACCCTCCACAACACTATGTCACCAGGACATATACAGGATACTACCCTCCACAACACTATGTCACCAGGACATATACAGGATACTACCCTCCACAACACTATGTCACCAGGACATATACAGGATACTACCCTCCTCAACATAACCTTCACTATGTCACCAGGACATATACAGGATGCTACCCTCCACAACACTATGTCACCAGGATATATACAGGATACTACCCTCTACAACACTATGTCACCAGGACATATACAGGATACTACCCTCCACAACACTATGTCACCAGGACATATACAGGATACTACCCTCCACAACACTATGTCACCAGGATATATACAGGATACTACCCTCCACAACATAACCTTCACTATGTCACCAGGACATATACAGGATACTACCCTCCACAACACTATGTCACCAGGACATATACAGGATACTACCCTTCACAACATAACCTTCACTATGTCACCAGGACATATACAGGATACTACCCTCCACAACACTATGTCACCAGGACATATACAGGATACTACCCTTCACAACATAACCTTCACTATGTCACCAGGACATATACAGGATACTACCCTCCACAACATAACCTTCACTATGTCACCAGGACATACACAGGATACTACCCTCCTCAACATAACCTTCACTATGTCACCAGGGCATATACAGGATACTAACCTCCACAACACTATGTCACCAGGATATATACAGGATACTACCCTCCACAACACTATGTCACCAGGACATATACAGGATACTACCCTCCACAACACTATGTCACCAGGACATATACAGGATACTACCCTCCACAACACTATGTCACCAGGACATATACAGGATACTACCCTCCACAACACTATGTCACCAGGACATATACAGGATACTACCCTCCACAACACTATGTCACCAGGATATATACAGGATACTACCCTCATCAACATAACCTTCCCTATGTCACCAGGACATATACAGGACACTACCCTCCTCAACATAACCTTCCCTATGTCACCAGGACATATACAGGATACTACCCTCCACAGCATAACATTCCCTATGTCACCAGGACATACACAGGATACTACCCTCCACAACACTATGTCACCAGGACATATACAGGATACTACCCTCCACAATATAACCTTCACTATGTCACCAGGACATATACAGGATACTACCCTCTACAACACTATGTCACCAGGACATATACAGGATACTACCCTCCATAACACTATGTCACCAGGACATATACAGGATACTACCCTCTACAACATAACCTCCCTATGTCACCAGGACATATACAGGACACTACCCTCTACTACATAACCTTCCCTATGTCACCAGGACATATACAGGACACTACCCTCCTCAACATAACCTTCCCTATGTCACCAGGACATATACAGGACACTACCCTCCTCAACATAACCTTCCCTATGTCACCAGGACATATACAGGACACTACCCTCCTCAACATAACCTTCCCTATGTCACCAGGACATATACAGGACACGACCATCTGCTACATAACCTTCCCTATGTCACCAGGACATATACAGGACACTACCCTCCTCAACATAACCTTCCCTATGTCACCAGGACATATACAGGACACTACCCTTTACTACATAACCTTCCCTATGTCACCAGGACATATACAGGACACTACCCTCCTCAACATAACCTTCCCTATGTCACCAGGACATATACAGGACACTACCCTCTACTACATAACCTTCCCTATGTCACCAGGACATATACAGGACACTACCCTCCTCAACATAACCTTCCCTATGTCACCAGGACATACACAGGATACTACCCTCCACAACATAACCTTCACTCCAAATCAAAACTCAAAACCTACAACCTGATTTTGGACTGAATTACGGAATCACCTGGAAGGTTTACAACTACCAAAGATTATTATCCCAACTCTATAACAGCAAATTCTCTGGAAAACAACAGAGACCTGAAAACACCATCCAACCTGGAACTGAGTGAGTAACGTTTAGTCTGAAGCTATATTCTATTTCCAAAAGCCAAGAAGAAAAATACATGACATTACTTTATAAGGTCTGAATGCTGAGTTAAGGCTGCCAAGCTTGATACAACTTCAATTAGCACTGACGTGTCAAGTGAGAGGTGTCAAAGCCCTTTAGCCCAACAATGGCAGGAGAGTCACACAGTCTACTATAACCAAATGGAGAGGCCTTAGACGCTGCCTCCTGCTGTTCAGATGTAATTAAAATACAGTACCCTGTGTATGTAAAGAATGACTTATCATGAAAAGATCACAAAATGAAGCTCCTTATGGAAAATCAAGAGACACGTTTTGCTGACTATTATAATAATGGTAACATCAGCAACCTCATCTTCCACACTAACCATACCCTGGCATGGCACAGTACTATATTAACACACTACCCCTCTGTTAAGAGAGGTGGGGGGTGGTGTTAACGAGGGGTGGAAACTCAGGATACTAGACAACGAGGACTCTGAGTCAGCTAATATAAATCTCTAAGTCTGGAACAGTATCGGTACAGGGCAACCCCAAACAGTTTCACCTGGACTTTCACCTAATCAAAGAATTAGCCCAGCAGGAGAAGCTCTCCCATGAGAAAGATACCCCGAGCGGGTCAGACCAGACCTCTTCATCATATAACCCCACAGACGAGCAACCCCAAGTGGAAGGTCAACTTCCCAGCACAGAGTACCACCCCCTCATTGAAATGAAGGGTACATTTACCCAGCTGGAGGTAAGGCAGGTGGAGCTGGAACAGCAGGTGATTACACTCCAGTCAGCACAGACAACAGTCCAGCACAACAACACCCCCTTAACCAGACCCGGAGAGATGGAGGTGGAGAGAGACATATCTGCACTCTGGACAGTGGTGAGACAACTTCAACAGGAGAAAGAGCAGGAGCAAGAGAAAAACAGAGCACTAGAGGAGAGGATCAGACTGCTGGAGGAGAGGGTGAGGGGGATGGAGGAGAGGATCAGACTGCTGGAGGAGAGGTCTAGGTTGATGGCGTGTGACAGAGAACAACCCGCTAGAGAGGGGGCCACCCCTGCAGAGAAGCCAGCAGAACAGCCCACCTCAGCTCCCGACAAAAGTCTCGACACCACAGCAGAACAGTCCACACCAGACCCTGACCATAGCCTCAACATCACAGCAGAACAGTCCACATCAGACCCTGACCATAGCGTCGACACCACAGCAGAACAGTCCACACCAGACCCTGACCATAGCGTCGACATCACAGCGGGACAGACAAATGAAGAACCCCAAGCCCAGGGGATCTCACCCCCTCTGAGTACCCTCCCTGTCAGCCACCCAGATAGCCCTCCTGACAACCCCCCCACACCCACTGAGGACATACACAAGACACAGAATGTATTCCTTATGGACTCAAATGGGAAATATATACAAGAAAAAAAACTCCTGTGTCCAAACAACTTCTGTCTGAGGACCAACTAGGGTTACCCAGCCACATAATAATACACACAGCGCGCCCTAGACCTTCTGTCTGAGGACCAACTAGGGTTACCCAGCCACATAATAATACACACAGCGCGCCCTAGACCTTCTGTCTGAGGACCAACTAGGTTCACCCAGCCACATAATAATACACACAGGCACAAACAACCTGAGAACACAGCAGGAAAGGGTGGCCACAGCACTGAATGGAGTGATTGAAAAAGCTTCTTCTACTTTTCCCAATGCACAAGTGGTTATCTCCACCCTGCTACCATGAAAATACTTCCACCCTGCTACCATACAGCGGGTAAATGCAAATATTTCCCGTAACTGTGCCTCAAAACCAAATGTTTTCCTGGCCCACCACTCCACCCTGGACTTGAACAGCCTCTATGACCAGGTCCACCTATACAAGGCAGCAGTGCCCACCTTCGCCCGGACTCTAAAGGACATGGCTCTCGAACGCAGACCCAACACTTCACACAGGAGCACCAGATCAATAGACACCCCTCCCAGACCAGTGAGACACTCTCCCAGACCTGTGGATCAAAAATACAGACCACAAATTAAAATTGGCTATACTTAAACTCTCTAACATCATCCTTAGCTCTGGCATCTTCCCCAATATTTGGAACCATGGACTGATCACCCCAATCCACAAAAGTGGAGACAAATTTGACCCCAATAACTGCTGTGGGATATGAGTCAACAGCAACCTTGGGAAAACCCTCAATGAAATCAATGTACTGAGCAAATATCAAATAGGCATTTTACCAAATTATCGTACGACAGACCACGTATTCACCCTGCACACCCTAATTGACAAACAAAAAAACAAAACAAAGGCAAAGTCTTCTCATGCTTTGTTGATTTAAAAAAAAGCCTTCAACTCAATTTGGCATAAGGATCTGCTATACAAATTGATGGAAAGTGGTGTGGGGGGTAAAACATACAACATTATGATATCCATGTACACAAACAACAAGTGTGCGGTTAAAATAGGCAAAAAAACACACATTTCTTCCCATTGGGGCGTGGGGTGAGACAGGGACGCAGCTTAAGCCCCACTCTCTTCAGCATATATATCCATGAATTGGCAAGGGCAGTAGAACAGTCTGCAGCACTCGGCCTCACCCTACTAGAACCTGAAGTCAAATGTCTACTGTTTGCTGATGATCTGGTGCTTCTGTCACCAACCAAGGAGGGCCTACAGCAGAACCTAGATCTTCTGCACAGATTCTGCCAGACCTGGGCCCAGACAGTAAAACACAGAAAGACAACAATAATGGTGTTCCAAAAAAAGTCCAGTCGCCAGGACCACAAATACAAATTCCATCTAGACACTGTTGCCCGAGAGCACAAAAAACGATACATACCTCGGCCTAAACATCAGCGCCACAGGTAACTTCCACAAAGCTGTGAACGATCTGAGAGACAAGGCAAGAAGGGCATTCTATGTCATCAAAAAGAACAGAAAATTCAACATACCAATTAGGATCTGGCTAAAAATACTAGAATCAGTCATAGAACCCATTGCCCTTTATGGTTGTGAGGTCTGAGGTCCGCTCACCAACCAATAATTCACAAAATGGGACAAACACCAAATTGAGACTCTGCATGCAGAATTCTGCAAAAATATCATCTGGGAACAACGTAAAACACCAAATAATGCATGCAGAGCAGAATTAGGCCAGTAACTGCTAATTGTCAAAATCCAGAAAAGAGACATTAAATTCCACAACCACCTAAAAGAAAGTGATTCCCAAATCTTCCACAACAAAGCAATCACCTACAGAGAAAATAGTCCCTAAGCAAGCTGGTCCTGGGGCGTTGTTCACAAACACAAACCCCACAGAGCCCCAGGACAGCAACACAATTAAACCCAACCAAATCATGAGAAAACAAAAAGATAATTACTTGACACATTGGAAAGAATTAACAAAAAACAGAGCAAACTAGAATGCTATTTGGCCCTAAACAGAGAGTACACAGTGGCAGAATACCTGACCACTGTGACTTACCCAAACTTAAGGAAATCTTTGACTATGTACGGACTCAGTGAGCATAGCCTTGCTATTAAGAAAGGCTGCCGAAGGCAAACCTGGCTCTCAAGAGTAGACAGGCTATGTGCACACTGCCCAATAAAATGAGGTGTTAACTGATCTGCACTTCCTAACCTCCTGCCAAATGTAAGACCATATAAGAGACATATATTTCCCTCAAATTACACAGATCCAGAAAGATTTCGAAAACAAACCCAACAAGAAAAGGGCATCCAGTGAGGAACAAGAAGAACAAACACCATTGTAAATACAACCCATATTTATGTTTATTTATTTGACCTTTTGTACATCGTTACAACACCGTATATAGACATAATATGACATTTGTAATGTATTTTGGAAGTTCTGTGAGTGTAATGTTTACTGTTGATTTTATTGTATATTTCACTGCTGTATATTGTCTATTCCACTTGCTTTGGCAATGTTAACATAATGAAATCAGCAATAGCTGAGTCAAAGAAAAGTCCCAGTCTCACTCGCACAAGAGAGAGAGAGAGAGAGAGAAGGAGAGAAGGAGAGTTGAGATAGAGAGAGGTGGAGAGAAAGAGAGTTGAGAGAGAGAGAGGTGGAGCGAAAGAGAGTTGAGAGAGAGAGAGAGGTGGAGAGAAAGAGAGAGAGAGAGGTGGAGAAAAAGAGAGAGGGGTGGAGAGAAAGATAGTTGAGAGAGAGAGGTGGAGAGAAAGAGAGAGAGAGATAGGTGGAGAAAAAGAGAGAGAGGGGTGGAGAGAAAGAGAGAGAGAGAAAGAGAGAAAGAGAGGGGTGGAGAGAGAGAGTTTCGGGAGAGAGAGAGAGAGAGAGAGAGAGAGAGAGAGAGAGAGAGAGGGGTGGAGAGAGAGAGAGAGTTTCGAGAGAGAGAGAGAGAGGGGTGGAGAGAGAGAATTTCGAGAGAGAGAGCGTTTCGAGAGAGAGAGAGGGGTGGAGAAAAAGAGAGAGAGGTGTAGAGACGTGAGAATGGAAGAAAAGAAGGGAGAGAGATGGTAGAGATAAGGTAAGGAGATGTCTCTACCTCGTAGTTTCTTACTGTAGATTTGACTGGAACTGAATGGAACCGATTAGGATAGGTGTTTCCGATATGGCCCCTATCACTTACGTCTCTTCTACATTCACTTACCCTCCATAATGATTCTACAGTAAACGTCTCTTCTACATTCACTTACCCTCCATAATGATTCTACAGTAAACGTCTCTTCTACATTCACTTACCCTCCATAATGATTCTACAGTAAACGTCTCTTCTACATTCACTTACCCTCCATAATGATTCTACAGTAAACGTCTCTTCTACATTCACTTACCCTCCATAATGATTCTACAGTAAACGTCTCTTCTACATTCACTTACCCTCCATAATGATTCTACAGTAAACGTCTCATCTACATTCACTTACCCTCCATAATGATTCTACAGTATTATCATATTGTAACGATATCCGCTGAGAGTCGGGAAGCAAGTTCAGGAAGTGTTTTAATAAAATAAACGGAACATAATACAAAACATGAAACTGAAACAGCACACAGACATGAAACTGAAACAGAAACAATGACACCTGGGGAAGGAACCGAAGGGAGTGACATATATAGGGAAGGAACCGAAGGGAGTGACATATATAGGGAAGGAACCAAAGGGAGTGACATATATAGGGAAGGAACCAAAGGGAGTGACATATATAGGGAAGGAACCGAAGGGAGTGACATATATAGGGAAGGAACCAAAGGGAGTGACATATATAGGGAAGGAACCAAAGGGAGTGACATATATAGGGAAGGAACCAAAGGGAGGGACATATATAGGGAAGGAACCAAAGGGAGTGACATATATAGGGAAGGAACCAAAGGGAGTGACATATATAGGGAAGGTAATCAGGGAGGTGATGGAGTCCAGGTGAGTCTGATGACGGGCAGGTGCGCGTAATGATGGTGACAGGTGTGCGCCATAACGAGCAGCCTGGTGACCTAGAGGCCGGAGAGGGAGCACACGTGACACATATTCTGCCAAGCGTCTCTTCTGTAATGTCCATTTCCCGTTGCAGGTGGTGCTTTTGAATTTAGAAAATGTTCTGTTATTAAAATAAATTAATGTTTCGCTCCATGAATTAATCCAACAATTGTGTACGCTGCCGTCTTGTCTATTTTAAATCTTCTCTCGCTGATTGGGAGATAATGTCACCTATCTATTTAAGTGAGTTGGTATGACCCAATTCAGGTGGGAGGGAGGGTTGCCAACTGATGTTTATGCTAATCTGTTGCAGGCTTCTGGGAGGAAGAGGAAGAGGGTACACTGCTGACTGTGTACCATTTTCTACCATGTCTTTCTTACATGTAACTCAATAGTAATAGTTAGTTCACTGTAAAGAGTCTTATCCTGGATATTTTATAATCTTTTCTTATTTTCCTTGATTAATTTGTGTGTTAATAAAGTAAAGTCATCTTCTGAACATTGAACACCTTGCTGTTAAGCAACCTGAGTTCACCTGATACAGGGTTGTCCATCCTGCCATTTCCATTGGTCCATTCCATTCCATGGACTTCACTCTCTCACGTGTAGTAATTATGGTGGAATATACTGTATATGTTAATATTTTTGTACATGGCTAAAATAATACTTGTCATTTGGTGTTTATTTTATGTGTGTAATATTCAATCAATGGTCTTGTCATTGTTATATAACGTAGTTAGTTATTATTATTGTCAATTACCATGCATTTATAGACTATTATGGCCTAATATTATGTCAAGTAGATCCGACCCAAAACTAATGTAAACTAACGCTTTGAACACACCGGCAGCATCATTGAGCAAAAGAGTATATGTACGCAACAAAAGTTCAACATTCACCTTCTGCCACCATTTCTGTCAAGCCGTCTACGGCATACAGTTTGAGGCAGATGTTCCATTAATCCACCGTACGCACAACACCGAGCGCACTGCAACTGCCTCTGCAACGCAATGCTGCAAGGACAAACGCAGCGTTTCATTGGAAATTAAAGTAAATCTGGAATAACCAAAATGCAGCAACGCTGACGGTGTGTTTCAAGCGTTAGACGCAACTAACGACAATTTTTTATTTAATTTTTTTTTTTTTAATCTTTATTTAACTAGGCAAGTCAGTTAAGAACAAATGATTATTCTGACATTCAGCACCATGGACAGTGGCAATAGTGGAATCTTAAATGTAGTACACCAGCTCATCAACACGCGACGGGGGACAGCGACTATTACGTTCAGTAGATGCGTTCACTCCCTACAAGGAGAATCAAATCCCTGAAATACAGGAAGTTCTACAGCAGAAAGAAGCAGAAAATGGAACACTCCCGAATGAACTTTGTTAGCTATTGGTCAGCGGTCGGATATATTTAATCAAACCAGCGAATCAAATCAATTCACCTTTTTCTCCATTTGCTTTGTTCCCTGCGGGCTGTAGGTACATCGCGTGCATGTTTATATCCCTGCCTGCCTCACATAATATGTCTACTGAGCCCCTCACTGCGAATAGAGCTTTTGGCAGCGGATGTTTACTAGTGGGATGGTCACCACTACACAACTTTCTCTCTTTGACTTGGTCCCCGTAGGATTCTATAGGTGTAGCCTATAGGACACTGTAGAGTGTCTGTGGTTGGTCCCTGTAGGATTCTATAGGTGTAGGCTATAGGACACTGTAGAGTGTCTGTGGATGGTCCCTGTAGGATTCTATAGGTGTAGGCTATAGGATACTGTAGAGTGTCTGTGGTTGGTCCCTGTAGGATACTATAGGTGTAGGCTATAGGATACTGTAGAGTGTCTGTGGTTGGTCCCTGTAGGATTCTATAGGTGTAGGCTATAGGATACTGTAGAGTGTCTGTGGTTGGTCCCTGTAGGATTCTATAGGTGTAGGCTATAGGATACTGTAGAGTGTCTGTGGTTGGTCCCTGTAGGATTCTATAGGTGTAGGCTATAGGATACTGTAGAGTGTCTGTGGTTGGTCCCTGTAGGATTCTATAGGTGTAGGCTATAGGATACTGTAGAGTGTCTGTGGATGGTCCCTGTAGGATTCTATAGGTGTAGGCTATAGGATACTGTAGAGTGTCTGTGGTTGGTCCCTGTAGGATTCTATAGGTGTAGGCTATAGGATACTGTAGAGTGTCTGTGGTTGGTCCCTGTAGGATTCTATAGGTGTAGGCTATAGGACACTGTAGAGTGTCTGTGGTTGGTCCCTGTAGGATTCTATAGGTGTAGGCTATAGGATACTGTAGAGTGTCTGTGGATGGTCCCTGTAGGATTCTATAGGTGTAGGCTATAGGATACTGTAGAGTGTCTGTGGTTGGTCCCTGTAGGATTCTATAGGTGTAGGCTATAGGATACTGTAGAGTGTCTGTGGTTGGTCCCTGTAGGATTCTATAGGTGTAGGCTATAGGATACTGTAGAGTGTCTGTGGTTGGTCCCTGTAGGATTCTATAGGTGTAGGCTATAGGATACTGTAGAGTGTCTGTGGTTATATGATTGACTGCCTCTATACCTCCACCTCACTTTGACTGACTGAAGGAATGATTAGCAGCGTGACTTGTTGATTACCTTGCAAAATACTGAGCCCACAGAGGAGGAAATAGAGCTTCAGGCAGGCCTGATGACGATTTGAATATGATGGTCTCGATTCCCTACGTGCTTTCCATTGCTATCGCCGTTTTTTTGTCAATTTGAGAATACGTCATCTGAAATATTATTTTAATGAAGTAACGGGTATTGCTCTCCATTCGACTCACTCTAGACCGCTAGAGTTAATACAGGCTTGTTCTGCAGAGGTAGGTGTGTGTGTGTGTGTGTGTGTGTGTGTGTGTGTGTGTGTGTGTGTGTGTGTGCGTGCGTGCGTGCGTGCGTGCGTGCGTGCGTGCGTGCGTGCGTGCGTGCGTGTGTGTGTGTGTGTGAGAGAGAGAGAGAGAGAGAGAGAGACAGGAGGCTGCAGAGGGGAGGACGGCTCATAATAATGGCCAGAATGTAAACTATAGCCTACATCCTATATTTTAGTAGCCTGAAATAGCATTTTAAAAAGAATGGATGAACACACATTCATCCATTCTGACACCTGGTCAGTAGCAAGGTTTCCATCCAATTGGAGACAGGATATTCATCTGGATATTCTAGAATCTGCATAAAGAAAATACGAGCATTTTCCCATCAGTGGTGTTTCCCAGCCAGGACACCCGTGATAAATACAAATAATTGCGTGATGACGTGTTGCACACCCAACGTACTTTTTCGCTTAAGTTTTTATTTACCGAATACACATCAAATGTATTTCCGTAGCATTTCCAACTCCACCACAAAAGCTTTGTCACAAAAACTGCTAAATAAAAACACACGGCCTGTCGGCATTTATTATTATTTTCCCGAAACGTACTGTTTCCATCACAGCTGTGGTGATATATATATATATATATGACTTTATTCCGTTTAAACTGTGGATGAAACCGGATTATTGTTAGCCTATTGAATGCTTGTCATATTAATGAGATCATATTTCATTTTAACCCTAGGTGGCCTCATTGCATGACAACAGACTATTCATGAAGGAATAATGAAAATGATTTATCATACTATTTGTAAATAACCAATAATATTCTAGCAGGATATAGTGGTGGTCTAACTTTTGTCCATCATGTGAAGTGAAGTGCATCCTCTCAAATCTACCGCGAGAGAGAGAGCTGCCTGCGCGCCCTGACACCACAAACCGCTGTGCCAATAGACGTATGACTATCTAATTAAACTGGTACCACGTAATCCCTCGGACCCCCCTCCCCCTCCTTAAATCCCCTCTACCCTGCACAACTAGCTAAACCCAACCCTCCCTCTCTTATCCCGGTGGAAGCCCGCGCCCTCCCAGCCATTAGCTGCCTCGCTCGGTCTGCTTGTTGTTGTCTCACGGGGGCTTGAGTGTGACGTTGTGACGGTATCATGGTTTTACAGGGCTCCGCCGCAGTAGCAGCATAAGAAGAGGAAGAAGCAAGGACGGTAGCTGTGTGTACCAAGCAGCCAGTCCGGATTCTCTTCCATCTCCCATCTATCGACCGGAGGACGCAGCCAGAACAACCCGAGCATCCCTCTCCTCTAGTCCGGTCTCTCGTCCCCCATCGCTACGCTCGGTGATCATCGGCTCGCGGAGCTCTCTGTTTGATAAAGGGTAAGAATTAACCGAATGAATGAATGATGCTTGTTCGCATCTGCCTGAAATATTTATATCGGTTTTTAATAGTTAATGGTTTGACATCGTTGCAGAGGCTCTTTCTGAACTTGAGCTACCTATATCGAATACAGCGTGTGTTCTCTGAGATGTGCTAAAATAATAATGTGGCCAAATAAAATATGTTTTTGTCTTGGAAAACCATTATTTTCATTATATAGTTCTTAAATGATCATTATATAGTTCTTAAATTCTTAAATGATCATTTTTTTATTTTTTTTCCTCGGAATTATTATAGAGACTGTGCAATGCTTGGATGGTAACGTTTTCCATATGGCCTAGCTACAATATGCGGCATAAAGCGGATTCATTTCACGATTGCGAAACAACAACCAGATCATAAATATGATTAGCATTTTTATGAATGACGAGCATCTATTGAAATGTGTTCTCGGGTGTGATAACAGAATGGGGGGGGGGGGGGGGGGGGGGGTGACAGTAACATCCACGATGCGACGCGCTTGGTGTACTCCTCGGAATCTCTCTCTCTCCCGCTCTCTCGCTTCTTCTCGTCCGATTATCATGTCATGTCTCTCTCTTCTTCTACCCTCTTCAGACGATGGCATGCTGTTGTTTGGGAATTGTATGATTGTTTCATTGTATAGACTATGGAATGTGATACATGATGCGCTGTACAGTAGTCTACAGTAGACCGAAGCACAGTGTGTGAACGCAGTGACGTTCAGAATTATGGTTTTAATAATTATACATGTGGCTCAGAGGCTTATGCTATCTTAATGATTTTCCCCATAGCGGAACGTGTATTTGTTATTCAGCCTATTCTATGTATTTGTTGACAGTGATACGGGCCTGGGTCTATACTGTTGTAGCCTACACAATCTAAATATGGGGGGAAAAAACATTATAATATATATATGCTTCGGCATATACTATTTACATGTTATATGATATAAGCCTTATATCATAGCCTATTCTTGCAAAAGTCGATATAAAACAGCAGAATAGGCTATTTTATCCCATAAATGTGCTCTCGGGTCGTCTTGTCTGTTTACTTCCTCTCTGCCCGTTAAAGCCACGTCAGTAATGTTTTATGAGTCACGTAAAATCCCGGTTTGTATCATTTCATTGATACTTAAGAAAGATGCCGGTAGTGCTTACCGGTAGTTGAGTGGCACCGTAGAGAATTTATGGAGCTGTCACTACCGATAGATGGCGGCCTATTTCACTCCACACGCTCATTACGGTGGCCGTTCCACGGTTCCACGGCAGTTACGGTGGCCGTGCATGTGATAAATGTGACTGTATGAGCTGCAAGGAGTGCCATCTGTGGCCTATGGGAAAGGAGGTGGATGAAGCTGCCCTTAGACTGATCTATGGTCCGTCTTTTATGCATTGAAATGGTTAATACGACAGCTAGGTGGGACAACCGCATAGCACACTCTCTATGTGGCCTGATGTACTTCAACAGAGCACTATCTTATCTCCTATGTGGCCTGATGTACTTCAACAGAGTACTGTCTTATCTCCTATGTGGCCTGATGTACTTCAACAGAGCACTATCTTATCTCCTATATGTGCAAATTAGGGGTAAGAGCCTTGCTCAAGGGCACATCAACAGATTTTTCACCTTGTCAGCTCAGGTATTCAAACCAGCAAGCTTTCAGTTACTGGTCCAAGGCTCTAACCACCAGTCTACCTGCCGCCCAACACCTGCGCACACACACACACACACACACACACATATGCATGCACACACAAGAGCACACGCACGCACACGCGCACACACACACACACACACACACACACACACACACACACACACACACACACACACACACACACACACACACACACACACACACACACACACACACACACACACACACAATCACTCACTCTTGCCAAGCAGCCGCTCTACGTCTCCCACTCTACCAGGGCTCTCTCTCTCTTCGTGTAAGCCCCATGACAGAAGACCTTGGCTTGGCTAGAGAGGCAGCTTAGCCAGCCCTCCCTCTGGTACAGCACTCTGCTTGTGGATCTATGGCTGACATGATGGATGAGTTTGGTAGGGGGGTGTCTTGTTGGGTGCTTTGAACTTGAAAGGGTAAACACAGTTGGAGTCACTAGCAGGTACATTTGAGTTCATCTAGAAGAGAAAGAAACGCACACCTATTTAGGGGAGGTGCTGGCTACCGGAGTAGAACACTATTTAGGGGAGGTGCTGGCTACCGGAGTAGAACACTTGAAAATAAAGGAGAGCCGCAGGAGCTAGGAGCTCAGATGCAAAAAATGTATTACCAACGTTTCGACAGCCAAGCTGTCTTCATCAGGGTATGAAGACAGCTGATGAAGACAGCTTGAGTGTCGAAACGTTGGATATCATTTTTTTGCATCTGAGCTCCTGGAGTGTGCGGCTCTCCTTTATTTTCACATTTGAGTTAATGCCATAAAAAGAGAAGTTCTCACTACGTTGCTCAAAGTTCCCGTTTTTTAAATTGAAAAGCAAACATTTCAGTCTACCAGCCAATGTTTCAATTAGAATAAAATATTAGATTTTCACTTAAACTAGACACTTTTTTGCAAGCGAGCGAGGTGTGGGGACTCCTACTGTAAAATAGACATAGTAATACTGCTCCTGTCATTGGCTGTACGGGGGGCAGATGGGAGCAAGTCCTTGCCGTTCTGCCGCTATGATCAGATTGTCAAAAAATGGACGGATACAACCTTGAAACTACTGATCATGACAAGGAAGGGGACGGGGGGACGGGGGGAGACGGGACGGGGGGACGGGACTGGGGGGACGGGACAGGGGGACTCCTGGACAACAGTTGTGATTGTCTATTCCATTTTACTTTGACCTGTCCTGTTTTTAGGATCTGTTGTTTGATCCCCGCATGTGTGGTTCCCACTGTGAAGCATGGAGGAGGAAGTGTGATGGAGTGTCGGGTGCTTTGCTGATGACACTGTCAGTGATTGGTTTAGAACTCAAGGCACACTTAACCAGCATGGCTACCACAGCATTAGTCAGGCTGATTGAGGTAGTATGTACATGTAGATATGGTTAAAGTGACTATGCATATATGATGAACAGAGAGTAGCAGTAGCGTAAAAAGAGGGGTTGGCGGGCGGCCGGACACAATGCAGATAGCCCGGTTAGCCAATGTGCGGGAGCACTGGTTGGTCGGCCCAATTGAGGTAGTATGTACATGAATGTATAGTTAAAGTAACTATGCATATATGATAAACAGAGAGTAGCAGCAGCGTAAAAAGAGGGGTGTGGGGGTTGGGGGGGGCACACAATGCAAATAGTCCGGGTAACCATTTGATTACCTGTTCAGGAGTCTTATGGCTTGGGGGTAAAAACTGTTGAGAAGCCTTTTTGTTCTAGACTTGGCACTCCGGTACCGCTACCGTCCAACACTCTAACCACTAGGCTACCTGAACACACTTTCATCCAAACCGACACCTGGTCAGTAGCAAGGTTTCCATCCAATTGGAGACAGGATATTCATCTGGATATTCTAGAATCTGCATAAAGAAAATATGAGCATTTTCCCATCAGTGGTGTTTCCCAGCCAGGACTCCCGTGATAAATACAAATAATTGCGTGATGACGTGTTGCACACACACACAACGTACTTTTTCGCTTAAGTTTTTATTGACCGAATACACATCAAAAGTTCAATGTGTTTCCATAGCAACTATCATAGCATGTCCAACTCTACTCATAGCTTTGTCACAAAAACTGTTGCGTTAAATAGCAAATGCGCCTACTCTGTTCTTGACACGTGAGTTGTAGCCAACAGCTCTCTCGACAGGCACGGGTAAACGTAAACTAGTCTACATGATGAGATTATTGTGGATAAGAGCGAGAAATGTTTCATTATAACGGCAGTCAAACATCGATCATCATGTCACCAGAATAAGACCCTCGATATTTATTGGAAATGAGTACACACCATCCCATCGCATGACACCAAGTTTATTTGGATATGATGGTTGTTAAATCAATAATTGCCCTTTAAGTGTTTCCACCGCCATTTCTCAAATTAATTCATTTTATCGACACAAAAATATCCCAACATGTTAAACAAACATACAGTATTTTCCCGAAACGTACTGTTTCCATCACAGCTGTGGTGATTTATATATATTTATATATATATATATACTGTATATTATATGACTTTATTCCATAAAAACTGTGGATGAAACCTGATTATTGTTAGCCTATTCTGCAGCGATACGCCATCCCATCTGGTTTGCGTTTAGTTGGACTATAATTTGTTTTTCAAAAGGACAATGACCCAAAACACACCTCCAGGTTGTGTAAGGGCTATTTGACCAAGAAGGAGAGTGATGGTGCTGCATCAGATGACCTGGCCTCCACAATCACCCGACCTCAACCCAATTGAGATAGTTTGGGATGAGTCGGACCGCAGAGTGAAGGAAAAGCAGTCAACAAGTGCTCAGCATATGTGGGAACTCCTTCAAGACTGTTGGAAAAGTATTCCAGGTGACTACCTCATGAAGCTGGTTGAGTGAATGCCAAGAGTGTGCAAAGCTGTCATCAAGGCAAAGGGTGGCTACTTTGAAGAATCTCAATTCTCAAATATATTTTGATTTGTTTAGCACTTTTTTGGTTACAACATGATTCCATATGTGTTATTTCATAGTTTTGTTGTCTTCGCTATTATTCTACAATGTAGAAAGTAGTAAAAATAAAGAAAAATCCTTGAATGAGTAGGTGTATCTAATCTTTTGACTTCTACTGTATATCAATAAAAATAATTGTATTTGTTTAGATGAGAGCCAAACACTGATAAATAGGCATAAACTCATCATTACACTATTGTCTTTCTAAATTAAATCAACCTCTTCACCCTCCTTATCATTCAGTTAGGCCTCATTTAAATTACATTGTGAAGTAAGGTGCACAATTATTGCCCATTCATCCATTTGTCATTCATTCAGTGAGGAGAGAGAGACGCATTAGCGCCTGGCTGGGTACCAACGTCCTACAGCACATTGTCTTGGAGCCTGGCTGGGTACCAACGTCATGCAGCACATTGTCTTGGAGCCTGGCTGGGTACCAACGTCATGCAGCACATTGTCTTGGAGCCTGGCTGGGTACCAACGTCATTCAGCACATTGTCTTGGAGCCTGGGTGGGTACCAACGTCCTACAGCACATTATCTTGGAGCCTGGCTGGGTACCAACGTCCTACAGAACATTATCTTGGAGCCTGGCTGGGTACCAACGTCCTACAGAACATTATCTTGGAGCCTGGCTGGGTACCAACGTCCTACAGCACATTATCTTGGAGCCTGGCTGGGTACCAACGTCCTACAGAACATTATCTTGGAGCCTGGCTGGGTACCAACGTCCTACAGAACATTATCTTGGAGCCTGGCTGGGTACCAACGTCCTACAGAACATTGTCTTGGAGCCTGGCTGGGTACCAACATCCTACAGCACATTGTCTTGGCGCCTGGCTGGGTACCAACATCCTACAGCACATTGTCATGGAGCCTGGCTGGGTACCAACGTCCTACAGAACATTGTCTTGGCGCCTGGCTGGGTACCAACGTCCTACAGAACATTGTCTTGGAGCCTGGCTGGGTACCAACGTCCTACAGAACATTGTCTTGGAGCCTGGCTGGGTACCAACGTCCTACAGAACATTGTCTTGGAGCCTGGCTGGGTACCAACGTCCTACAGAACATTGTCTTGGAGCCTGGCTGGGTACCAACGTCCTACAGAACATTGTCTTGGAGCCTGGCTGGGTACCAACATCCTACAGCACATTGTCATGGAGCCTGGCTGGGTACCAACATCCTACAGAACATTATCTTGGCAGGTTAAGTTGGGTACCAACGTCCTACAGAACATTATCTTGGCAGGTTAAGTTGGGTACCAACGTCCTACAGAACATTATCTTGGCAGGTTAAGTTGGGTACCAACGTCCTACAGAACATTATCTTGGCAGGTTAAGTTGGGTACCAACGTCCTACAGAACATTATCTTGGCAGGTTAAGTTGGGTACCAACGTCCTACAGAACATTATCTTGGCAGGTTAAGTTGGGTACCAACGTCCTACAGAACATTACCTTGGCAGGTTAAGTTGGGTACCAACGTCCTACAGAACATTATCTTGGCAGGTTAAGTTGGGTACCAACGTCCTACAGAACATTACCTTGGCAGGTTAAGTTGGGTACCAACGTCCTACAGAACATTACCTTGGCAGGTTAAGTTGGGTACCAACGTCCTACAGAACATTATCTTGGCAGGTTAAGTTGGGTACCAACGTCCTACAGAACATTATCTTGGCAGGTTAAGTTGGGTACCAACGTCCTACAGAACATTACCTTGGCAGGTTAAGTTGGGTACCAACGTCCTACAGAACATTATCTTGGCAGGTTAAGTTGGGTACCAACGTCCTACAGAACATTATCTTGGCAGGTTAAGTTGGGTACCAACGTCCTACAGAACATTATCTTGGCAGGTTAAGTTGGGTACCAACGTCCTACAGAACATTATCTTGGCAGGTTAAGTTGGGTACCAACGTCCTACAGAACATTATCTTGGCAGGTTAAGTTGGGTACCAACGTCCTACAGAACATTACCTTGGCAGGTTAAGTTGGGTACCAACGTCCTACAGAACAATACCTTGGCAGGTTAAGTTGGGTACCAACGTCCTACAGAACATTACCTTGGCAGGTTAAGTTGGGTACCAACGTCCTACAGAACATTACCTTGGCAGGTTAAGTTGGGTACCAACGTCCTACAGGACATTCCCTTGGCAGGTTAAGTTGGGTACCAACGTCCTACAGAACATTACCTTGGCAGGTTAAGTTGGGTACCAACGTCCTACAGAACATTATCTTGGCAGGTTAAGTTGGGTACCAACGTCCTACAGAACATTACCTTGGCAGGTTAAGTTGGGTACCAACGTCCTACAGAACATTACCTTGGCAGGTTAAGTTGGGTACCAACGTCCTACAGAACATTACCTTGGCAGGTTAAGTTGGGTACCAACGTCCTACAGAACATTACCTTGGCAGGTTAAGTTGGGTACCAACGTCATACAGAACATTACCTTGGCAGGTTAAGTTGGGTACCAACGTCCTACAGAACATTACCTTGGCAGGTTAAGTTGGGTACCAACGTCCTACAGAACATTACCTTGGCAGGTTAAGTTGGGTACCAACGTCCTACAGGACATTACCTTGGCAGGTTAAGTTGGGTACCAACGTCTTACAGAACATTACCTTGGCAGGTTAAGTTGGGTACCAACGTCATACAGAACATTACCTTGGCAGGTTAAGTTGGGTACCAACGTCTTACAGAACATTACCTTGGCAGGTTAAGTTGGGTACCAACGTCATACAGAACATTACCTTGGCAGGTTAAGTTGGGTACCAACGTCATACAGAACATTACCTTGGCAGGTTAAGTTGGGTACCAACGTCCTACAGGACATTACCTTGGCAGGTTAAGTTGGGTACCAACGTCCTACAGGACATTACCTTGGCAGGTTAAGTTGGGTACCAACGTCCTACAGGACATTACCTTGGCAGGTTAAGTTGGGTACCAACGTCCTACAGAACATTACCTTGGCAGGTTAAGTTGGGTACCAACGTCATACAGAACATTACCTTGGCAGGTTAAGTTGGGTACCAACGTCCTACAGAACATTATCTTGGCAGGTTAAGTTGGGTACCAACGTCCTACAGAACATTACCTTGGCAGGTTAAGTTGGGTACCAACGTCATACAGAACATTACCTTGGCAGGTTAAGTTGGGTACCAACATCCTACAGAACATTGTCATGGAGCCTGGCTGGGTACCAACGTCCTACAGAACATTACCTTGGCAGGTTAAGTTGGGTACCAACGTCATACAGAACATTACCTTGGCAGGTTAAGTTGGGTACCAACGTCCTACAGAACATTACCTTGGCAGGTTAAGTTGGGTACCAACATCCTACAGAACATTGTCATGGAGCCTGGCTGGGTACCAACATCCTACAGAACATTACCTTGGCAGGTTAAGTTGGGTACCAACGTCCTACAGAACATTACCTTGGCAGGTTAAGTTGGGTACCAACATCCTACAGAACATTGTCATGGAGCCTGGCTGGGTACCAACATCCTACAGAACATTACCTTGGCAGGTTAAGTTGGGTACCAACGTCCTACAGAACATTACCTTGGCAGGTTAAGTTGGGTACCAACGTCCTACAGAACATTGTCTTGGCAGGTTAAGTTGGGTACCAACGTCCTACAGAACATTACCTTGGCAGGTTAAGTTGGGTACCAACGTCCTACAGAACATTGTCTTGGCAGGTTAAGTTGGGTACCAACGTCCTACAGAACATTATCTTGGCAGGTTAAGTTGGGTACCAACGTCCTACAGAACATTACCTTGGCAGGTTAAGTTGGGTACCAACGTCCTACAGAACATTACCTTGGCAGGTTAAGTTGGGTACCAACGTCCTACAGAACATTACCTTGGCAGGTTAAGTTGGGTACCAACGTCCTACAGAACATTACCTTGGCAGGTTAAGTTGGGTACCAACGTCCTACAGAACATTACCTTGGCAGGTTAAGTTGGGTACCAACGTCCTACAGAACATTGTCTTGGCAGGTTAAGTTGGGTACCAACGTCCTACAGAACATTACCTTGGCAGGTTAAGTTGGGTACCAACGTCCTACAGAACATTATCTTGGCAGGTTAAGTTGGGTACCAACGTCCTACAGAACATTACCTTGGCAGGTTAAGTTGGGTACCAACGTCCTACAGAACATTACCTTGGCAGGTTAAGTTGGGTACCAACGTCCTACAGAACATTATCTTGGCAGGTTAAGTTGGGTACCAACATCCTACAGAACATTACCTTGGCAGGTTAAGTTGGGTACCAACGTCCTACAGAACATTACCTTGGCAGGTTAAGTTGGGTACCAACGTCCTACAGGACATTACCTTGGCAGGTTAAGTTGGGTACCAACGTCCTACAGAACATTACCTTGGCAGGTTAAGTTGGGTACCAACGTCCTACAGAACATTACCTTGGCAGGTTAAGTTGGGTACCAACGTCATACAGAACATTACCTTGGCAGGTTAAGTTGGGTACCAACGTCCTACAGAACATTACCTTGGCAGGTTAA